>NW_012267532.1:73972-75856 GCF_000151885.1 Dipodomys ordii
CACAAAGCTGTGAAGTTTATCACACTAAGGACTAAAGTAATTCTTCAAGAAGCAGATTCTAGCTGGTCCCTGGTGGCACATGCATGTAATCCTAGCTATTCAGAAGGCTGAGATCTGAGGATTGGAGTTTGAAGCCAGTCGGTCTTGAAAGTCTGTGAGATTCTCATCTACAATAAACTACTCAGAAAAAGCCAGAAGTGGCGCTATGGCTCAAGTGGTAGAGCATTAGCCTTGCACAAAGGAAGTCAAGGGAACAGAGCCCAGGCCCAGAGTTCAAACCCCAGGATTGAAGAGGGGAAAGAAAGCAGACTCAACATCTATTTTCCTGTTCCTTTTCTTGAAAATGATTTCTTCCCCTTTTCATTTAAAAGGGCCGTCATTATGGTGACCCTTCATTGAAGGCGTTTTTGTCGGGAGTGCTAGCATTTAATAATTCCTAGAAGAGTAAGCCCTACAATTCCAAGGCCTTGCCAGGTGGCCAGAGAGAAAACCATTGTTGTAACTTTTTAAGCACATCTTCTATAAAGGAGGCAGCGGCAATAAGCTGTATGGTGGTCTGGTTTAGGCGTGTAACATCATGCAGCAGGTTTTGGGTGAAGTTTAAGTACTTAAGGGACTTAGGGCCTTTGATGTAGTTACTAAGTTCAGTGACATTGGGTGCAGGGGTGGAAAGCTGACAGACAGAAGTAGTCATAGCATTATATAGTCCTCCTTGTTGTAATCGAAGAAACGTAATCTGTTCTTGGAGCGAGTCTATTTGTTGTTGGAGCACAGGGAGGCCTCCCTTAAGATGATTGGCAACTTGCAAATGTTGTAATTCTATGGATGACAATTGAGGGATGAGCTGGTTTATCTGTTGCATGGTGGACGCGCTTTGGGACAGCAATAGAGTGGTGGTGGTAGCTGAAGCCACTGTAGCGATGATTGCAGACCTGATTGCCATGATTAATCCTACTGCTCTTTTTGTGCGCAGACGAATAAACTGAACTTGGGAAAACTGAGAGTCATTAGTAGCCAGAATAATGAATGGGGGAACATGTACCAAACCTGCAAAAGGATATGAGTCATTGGGTTGCCAGTGATTGCTGAGAGTGCAAGTAGTGGAGGAGTTGTCTCCTAGACAAAAAAAAGAACGGTGTTCTGACCACTACGATTCCTGACATCTGGTCGTATCCAGATCGGTTATAGCAACAAGTATTGGCCAATTGGAAAGGGATCAAATCAAGGCAGGAATGTGATGAGCAAACAATTGGCATGGGGGGGGGGGTTCCTAGGTCTCCCAATCATCCTCTTGAAGAGTCATAAAAATCATTTAGATTTTGAGGTTTGGGTTCTTTTTCAGATTGGTTGTATATAGCCAGGTAGAGGGACAATGCGAGGTCCCCAAATACTTTGCCTTGCCAGTAACTGGCACAAAGGTTCATCACTAATTCCTCAAGAGGAGTGGAAATAGTGCCAAAGCTATCAAACTCCCTGTGTGGGCACAACTGCATATGAAAAGGTATGTCAGTAGCCTGATTGCAATTTTTTCCAGTGGGACAAATGGGTAGGGTCATGTGTAGTTCCACCATCCCATCCCATGCGTTACTGTTGCGAGGGGGATGGTACAGCCATCAAATTGCTTTATCGTCTTGTTTGAAAAACAAAAAGAGATGGCTCCCTTCCATCTAAAGTAAGGTTTGTTTTTTGATGCCATAAGGCATTTGCTGAGAAAGGAAGGCCAACCGTGCCATTGGAAGACGGCATTTGAGGGAAGATGGTGGTAACGTCCCCTACCATCATTAAGATTTGGGGGCTTGGCACTAAATTTATCTTAACCTGCCCTACAGCAGATTGACCATTGGCTGTAATAATGGCACACAATAAGAAGAATAGAGTACCATG
>NW_012267532.1:77673-78746 GCF_000151885.1 Dipodomys ordii
ATCATGACCATCATCTTTTAATAAAGCTTCAGGAAGAATGGCAACAGTTTGTACAATAAACTATCAGAAAAAATATTAAGAGGTTCTTTGGGAAAAGATGAAAGGGCAAGCAAAATGGCCAGTAATTCAGCAGCTTGAACAGACAGGGAACGTTGTTGAAGCATGTATTTTTTAGCATTGGCATTGTAAAATCCATAAACAGTTTGTTAGCATCGGTAAAAAGTACAATGGCTTGATGGATAGGTTGCCCATTGGGACAAGTACAACATTTCCATGAAAGTGGGAGTTCTTGGGTAACTTTTAAAAGGGGGGCTTGGGGCATATGATTATCAAGGTTAAAATAGTAGTGGATGACTTGTAAGGCTAATGCCTCTTCGATTATTAGGAAATCAAAGATTGTTTTTGTAATGGGCCATATAAGACGGTCGGGGAATCCGCCATAAGTTTGATGGCATCGTTCAGCACCTTTGATGGCCAGGTTGCATAGCATGGTAATGGATGTGCTAATTTTTGGTAATTGGCTAGTGGCAAGATGTACCCATTGTAACACACCATGGGTTTGTGTCAGTGCCACCATTAGGCCATTATTATTTCGTACAATTAGGATAATTCTTTGGGTGGTATCTAAAAACACCAAGGATGTTGACCATAATTGATCAGCGACATGTTGTGAAACTTGTTGAGAATCAGGTGAAAGTATACGAAGGGAAGGTGGGTCAGAGGGTCCCTGAAGCAATTGAAATAACGGTTGGAGTTGTTGAGTGAGGTGACGCATAAAATCACATGCCCAGTTGATATGTCCACATAATTGTTGTAATTCAGTTAAAGTATATTGGGATTTAATGACGGTATGAGGCCCATTTGGGGTAATTGATTTACATGGTATCCAAGATAGACATAAGGGGCTTTGAGTTGAATTTTTTTGGGGGCAATATGAAGGCCCAGCACTGTAAGGCTCTCCTTGAGTTGTGTTAAACAGGTTTGAATGGTTGTAGCATGTTTATGTGCTATTAAAATGTCATCCATGTATTGGACACAAAAGCATTTGGAACGCAAAGGCCTAATAGCATGGG
>NW_012267532.1:82285-83972 GCF_000151885.1 Dipodomys ordii
TGGAAACCTATAACTTTTAAAAGTAAATAAGTTGTTAAGAAGACAGAATATATGTGTTCTTCAACATTCCAATGACTAGTAACTACTCATTTTCAAATTCGGAAGATTACATACCTGAGAGATTCAAAACAGTACCAGTTTGGATGTTCTGTAATTCTGCAATAGATGCATTTTCCAATACGGTGTTACAGATTGAGAGTCAACAGAAAAATAACCACATTCTGGTAGAGGATAAAACTATGTAGCATTGGTAATAATTCTTCAAGAGTAAGCAATTGTTTATCACAGTAAGCTATTATTTTTATGAACATAACTACCAATATTTATGATATAGAGTCATCCTAGCCCAACAGTTTCCAACTTTCAGGGTGCACCTCAAACTTCCCTTAATTCACATCATGAAAAGCTTATCTCTATTGTGAAAAAAATACAACTCTGCTAATGTGATGCCATACATATTCTGGAAAGAACACCACAATAAACTGGGTTGCATCATTTTCCCCCCACTGGTATTCTTGAGATCGGAACACTTGCAAATATTATTTACATTTATACTTTTTTAACTGTCATATAAATTCTGAATTCTAAGATCAGGAGATTACAATTCAAAGCCCACCCAGGCAAGAAGATTCCCTAGATTCTTATCTCCAATAAACTTATCAGCAAAAACCAGACACAAGTGGCATTGAGGTTGATGTGGTAGAGCACGAGCCTTGAGCATAAACAGGCTCAGAGATAGTGTCCAGGCCCAGAGTTCAAGCCCTAGGGCAAATCAATAAAACAAAAACAAAAATAAAAACAAACCCCACACCTAATATTTTTCTCATTGCATACAGTGGCAAATAATTAAGGAAATTGCTTCCTGTGTTACATACAAGTAGAAGAAAGAAGATGTCACACTTTTATTCTCTTCATACCATGTTATACCAAAGCCTCAAAAAATTGCTCTTATTCTAAACTTATAAATTAATATCATCAACTTTGCAACTCTGTCTACAACATTCATATCATCATTTTATACACGAACTATTATAACTCTCTTTAAAGAATATTTTAGGCAAAAAGAATGAAAAATCATTTGTGAATTTGTCAATTCAACTCTCTACTTAAAAGAGTTTTGTAGTATCCTATAGAATATGAAATCAAAAACAAAATGAAAATATTTATTTTAAATCTAAATTCTAATTTAGCAAGCTCTTCAAAATCCTACATTAGACGAACTTTGCTATTTTTCCAGGCTGAAGCTTTTGTAATCCTTCATCATTTCTTTGGGATACAACAGAGTGATGATTACTTACTTTTTCAAATTTTGGAAGGGAATCATGAGTCATTTTGCATCTAGGAATGTTCTGTAATGAAGAGAGAATTTCAGACACAAGTGAGGATTAAATATGAGTTGCATTTCAACCGGAAATTTGACTTCTCAAAATTTAATGACAAAATTAGTCCAAACTTCCAACTATGTATTCCTTTCTTGTTTATTTTGTTTTATTAAGACAAAATTATACTACTTGGACCAGGGAAGGTATCACTATGTAATTCCACTCTCTAATCTTCTGTCTTAATCTCAGTGCTAGAATTCTAGGCTTGTATCACATTGCTCTGCCATAGTTTCTTGGTTTATTTAATCTAGATACAGACTACCAATTCTCAACTTCTCCAGGGATATTATACACCAGAGTGACTG
>NW_012267532.1:85281-87101 GCF_000151885.1 Dipodomys ordii
TGCAGGATGAAGCTGTCTGCTCCTTGTCGGTTCTTGCTGGTGTTGAGTAGAATCCGCTGGCCCGCTGCGTCTGGCTCCTTAGTCCCGGACACTCAGTGCTCAGGTTTAGCCCCGCTGCGGTCTCCACCGTGACCCTGCCGCAGCTGATAGCCCGGCTGCGGTCTGCACCGCGACCCTGCTGCCGCTGCCGCCACCGGCGGCTGCTGGCTGGTGCTCAGATGTGTATTCTTTCCTTGGCTTTCTCTCACTTGTCTAAGTCTCTGTCCTGTGATGGCACACTTGGTGTGTTTCTCTGGCTTAGGACTGTTCACTGGAACTCTAAAACTGCTTTCTATGTGAGAGCTTGTTCAGATTCCAGCTTCTCCTCCGCCATCTTCTCTTTTTTCATAATGACATTGTAAGAGGCGTGAGATGAATCTCAGTGCTGTTTGGATTTGTATTTCTTTTATGGAGAGAGATGCGTCTATTTGTCATTCTTACTTCTTCTTCTAAAAAGTTATCTTTAAATCTTTATCCCACATAGTAATTGGGTTCTTGTTTATTTGAGGGTTTATTTTTGTTGGGTTTAACTTTTTGATCTCTAAATATGGGTTAGTTATGAAAACACTTGTCTAATGCTTAGCATATAAAAATATTCTTCCATTCTGTTCTCTTTCTATATATCCTGCTAACTTTTTCCGTTGTCATGTAGAAACTCTTCAATATCATGCGATTCTATTGATCCCGAAAGAATGATATTACACCATTCACAGGGAAATGGAAAGACTTGGAACAAACTTATATTAAGTGAAGAAAAACAGACTCAAAGAAATATAGCTTGCCTAATTTGCCTCATTTGTTGTAGTAGAATGTGCCTCTAATTCTAAAAGTAAACACAGTTGGATGGTAAGAGAGATAACATTACACTTGGAAATAATAAATTTTGTGGGATTGTAAACATTTATACAGTGAGATCAAAGGAGGATGCCCTTTGGAGAGAATCACAAAGGATCAATAGCTGTACGAATATTATCATATAAAATAATGTTTATTAAAATAATCTCCAAGAAATGATTATGAGAGTTTGTTTATTATTTTGCTTTTTCCTTCAGTGTTCTGATGCCATATTTTTACTTTCTGCACCTTTGGTCTTATATGTATGTTTGGATAGGGCGAGGGGGAATACAGAAATGGTGGGACAAAGGCTCAAATACAGCAGTTCTACTCAATAGACATTACATTGTAAATGAAATATACAACTTATGCGAGAGGGAGGTTGAAAGGGAAAAACTGGGAGAACATGAGTGAAGAGGTGACACTGTTCAAAAAGAAATGTGCTCATTATCTGACTTTTGTAATTGTATCCCTTCTGTACATCATCTTTATAAATTAAAAATCAACCTCATAAACAGGCTAGAGTAGCAATACTAATATTAGATATAATTGGCTTTAAAATATAGGTGGTATGCAAGAAAAAGAGACAAAGAAGGACATTAAATATTTACAAAGAAAACACTTCATCAGAGTGATATAACAATTCTAAATATCAATGTCCTGAATCCTAGAGCTCACAAATTCATCAAAGAAATACTACTTACCCTAAAAACATGTGTACATCCAAATAAATTGTTGATTGCTTGAACAAATCATTCTTACCTCTCGACAGGCCACCCAGGTAAAAACTTAGCAAAAATCTTTGGAGTTAAATAACTGTATTGACAAGCTATACCTAACAGATATCTACAGAATATTTCACCTACCAGTGAAATATATATATATATATATATATATATATATATATATATATATTCCACTCAGCAGACCATGGAATGTTCTCCAAA
>NW_012267532.1:99368-101143 GCF_000151885.1 Dipodomys ordii
AAAACAACCAACAAATTGGAACTTCCCCAGGAACAAAAACATGTTGTGCCCAGTTTATTTTTAAAACTAAAAAACCTTCAAACACATGTTAATTTAAGTAGAGCTATAAGTATACCTGTCTCTCAGAAATAAGGTTGTGTTAATTTGTAATTAAATTCATCTGGATCAACTTAATATAGAAAATCCCTTGAATGGATCAAATTGTTTAAAACAAATGTAACTGTATGTAAAGTAAGATCTGCACATATTTAAAAGAAAAAATGCTACAGTATTAAATCACAAAAATCATAACATTCTTAAAAATACCGAAATGCAATTAGTAATTCCAAAATATCCATAATGAGAACAAAATACTCCTGACTTAACAAGAACAAAAAGTGCAAATAATAGAATCTGAGCAGTGTACTTGAGTGTACATAATTTAATATTACTCCAAATTATACTGTTCTTAGAACACTGAATGTGGATTATTTAAAGGAAAACATCAGCACATTATATAAATGAAATTAAAAATCTCAAGAAAAGAGAGAATAGTAGTAGTTTCTGGAAAACAATATTTTAATAAATGGTGGTCAAAATCCAGTACTGACTAAATTGTATACCTAATTAGTTAGATCCAAAAAGACCGAAGTTACTCGAGCTGATTTGAAACTTTGGCAAAGTAGTAGAATACAACTGTAACATTATTATGGATTTTGACTCTGGCATGGGATTCATTTCCTCTTTGATCTGACAAATGAATATATGAAAGAATATAACTTCTCCAACTAAATATCAAGACCTAAGTATACATATAGCTAGAAAAATCATCATGCAATCCGTATTGCAACTGGGATAAAAAGAAAAATCAGTCATACTGATTCTGTATTTATTTTAAATGTTGGCTTTTTTCAAAAATTATTTCCTTTGTCTTGCATTTTTTAAACATTGTGTAAAATGATTATATCTTGGTAACTAATTTTGGATGCTTCCTTAAATTTTTTTCTGGGTATAATATCTCACTTCAGTTCCTAATCCATGAAATGATGTCGTTTACAAAACAAATGCTAATAACCACCGTTTATAATACACAAAATCTCATAAGCGTTATTTGAGGAAACATAGATTAATATTTTGATATCGTGGTCTTATGACTGATCAGGCCTATCCGCATGAGTAAATTTATACCTAGATTCCTCAGCCTAAATTTAGCCACTGTTAAAAAATGTTTATACCTTTATCTGTCACCCATCAGAGGTTAAACCTGAGTAAAAAATCTAAGGAAAATAATAAGGTAAGAATTTAGCTCTTCTGGATATAAAGTAAACCAAAATGCAGCATAGAGTAACTCATTTGACTAAAGTCAACCTATTTCTCTAAAACATGTTAAGCATTCCCTTAAATGTGTATTATTCTCAAGCAGGGAATGAAGAATGTGACAAGAGGACTAAGCAACTATTGGGTGTTCTTACCATTTTTCATGTCCCCAGCCCTAAATTATACTGATTATTTTTCAGATACTTGTCTATAAGTAATGTGTAATCTTTTTAATATGAAGTGTGACTCCTATTTTCCATAATATGAATCAAGCAGAGGAATCAGTTTAAGATGTGAAAGAGCCTTAAAAAGAGTCTCGGACCTTGAAAATTGTCCTGGTATGAATTTTTGGAGAAATATCCCTTTTCAAAGACAAAGGACTCATTTTTTTTTAATATTGTGCTGGTACTGGGATTTGCAATCCTGGCCTTGAGCTCTATCTGGGCTTTAAATCTCAATGTTTGCTCTCTACCACCTGA
>NW_012267532.1:105358-106648 GCF_000151885.1 Dipodomys ordii
TTTTCCTTCCCATAACTTCCAGTCTTCTCCCCGCTCACCACCCAATCCTCCCCCCCCCACCAAAATTTAAAGTTCGTTTTTGACATAATGACTTGTACATCTCATTGTTGTAATGGGTCCAACTGTATCCCTATTATTTAAACGATTTATTATTTCCCTTCTCGTCCACAAATTAAACCAACATCAAGTACAGTGAAAGCAGGGTTTGTACATTGGGCGAGGGACATACAAAGCAAAAAAGAAATAATCTTATAAATGTGTTAGAAACAATCGCATGAAAGAAAAAAAAAACATTTGAATATATAGCTTAGGGTTCATTTTCCTAACATCAACTTGTCTGACAGTTTCTGTGTCTCAGACATATAATAGCTATTGTAAATAAGGGAAACCATGGCACTTACGTTTCTTTGGGCCTGGCTTACGTCACTTAGCATATTTTTTTCCAAGTCTTTGCATTTCCTAACAAATGGGGCCAATGTCATTCTTTCTGATGGAGCCAAAGAATACCAGTGTGTATATATACCACATTTTCTTGATCTACTCATCTACTAAGGGGCATCTGTGTTGGTTCCATATATTAGCTATGGTAAATAATGATGCAATAAACATAGTTGTGCTGGAAGCTCTACTGTGGTCTTATATATGAACATTTGGGTAAATACCCAAAATGGGATTGCTGGGTCATAGGGGAGCTCTATGTGTAGAATTTTGAGGAACCTTAATACGGATTTCCAAACTTGTTGAACAAGTTTACACTCCCATCATAGATACAGAAGTTTCCCCTTCTGGCCACATCCCCTCCAGCATCTGGTGTTATTAGAGTTCTTGATTATAGCCATTCTAACTGGGGTGAAGTGGTAACTCAATGTTGTTTTGATTTACATTTCTTTTATGACTAGGGAGATTGAGCAATTCTTCACGTGTCTATTGGCCATCCTTCTTTCCTTTTCAGAGAATGTTCTTTTTAAGTCTTTAGCCCACTTATTTATTCAGCAGTTGTTTCTTTGAAGAATTGTTGGGGGATTTAAATTTTTGAGTTACAGGTATATTTTAGATATGAGACCCTTGTCCATTTTATGGCTATTGAAGATCTTCTCCCAATCCGTGGGCTTTCTGTTAATCTTGCTAGCTATGTTCTTTGCCAGGCAGAAGCTCTGCAATTTTATGCAATCCCATTTGTCCAACCTTTCTACTAATAAGTTTGAGAACTTGGCAGAAATGGACCTTATCCTAGCAAATACTGACATGTCAAAACGAAGCCAAGAGGAGTGAAACTATCTTAAAAGGCCT
>NW_012267532.1:106948-112217 GCF_000151885.1 Dipodomys ordii
TTTTGATTACTATGGCTTTGTAGTTGAATTTGAATTTGGTATTGATATTCTTCCAGCACTATTCTTTCTGTTAAGGATCATTTTTGCTATTCAGAGTCTTTTATTGTTCCTTATGAATTTTTTGATTGCCTCTCCTATTTTCTTGAAGAATAAGGTAGGAATATTGATAGATATTTCATTGAATTTGTAGTAGTCTTGGGAAGTATTGCAATTTTCACGATGTTGATCTTTCCCAATCCAGGAGCATGGGAGTATTTGCCACTTTCTAAGTTCAGTTTTGATTACCTTTTTCAGTTTTTAAAGTTTTCATCATAGAGGTCCTTCACGTCTTTGGTTAATTCCTAGGTATTTTATTTTTTGTGGGGCTATTATGAATGGAGTTGCTTCCCTAATTTCAGCCACTCTTTTCTTATTGTTGGCATACAGAAAATCCATTGAATTTTGAGGGTTAATTTTATACCCTGCTACTTTGCCAGAATTTTGAATCAGCTTGAGTAATTTTGGAGTCGACTCTGTGTGATTCTTTAAATACAAAATCATGTCATCTGCCAAGAGGGAGAGTTTTACTTCTTCTTTCCCTATTTGGATCCTCTTTATGTCTGCATCTTGTCTTATTGCTGTAGTTAGGCATTCCAATACTAGAATGAAGAGAAGTGGAGAGAGTGGGCATCCTTGTCTCATTCCTGAGTTAAGAGGAAATAGCTTTAATTTTTTAACATTAAGTAGAATGCTGGCTATAGGTTTGTCATATACAGCCTTTATTGTATGGAGGAATGTTCCATGGATTCCTCATTTTTCCAGAATCTTCATAAAAAGGGTGTTGGATCTTGTCAATTGCTTTTTCTGCATCTATTGAGATAACCATGTGGTTCTTATCCTTGCTTCTGTTGATGTGATGAATTATATTAATTGATTTGCGTATATTAAACCAGCTTTGCATCCCTGAAATGAATCCTGTTATATCGTGGTTTATGATTTTTTGGAGGAATTGTTGAAGTAGATTGGGCAAAATTTTGTTGAGAAGTTTTGCCTCAATGTTCAACAAAGAAATGGGTCTATAGTTCTCTTTCCTTGATGAGTCCCTTCCTAGTTTTGAGATGTGTGTTATGATGGCCTCATAGAATGAGTTCAGTAGTCAACTTTATCTTTCAGTTTCATTGAAGAGTTGGAGGGGTATTGGTGTGATCTCTGCTTTGAAGGCCTTATAGAATTCCGCTGTAAAACCATTTGGTGCTGGGCTTTTCTTAGATGGGAGGTCTCTTATTGCTCTTTCTATTTCAATGCTTGATACAGGCCTTTTAAGATAGTTTCACTCCTCTTGGCTTCGTTTTGACATGTCAGTATTTGCTAGGATAAGGTCCATTTCTGCCAAGTTCTCAAACTTATTAGTAGAAAGGTTTTAGAAGCATTCCATTATAATGTTCTGAATCTTAGTTGTTTCTTTGATGATGTTTCCATTCTCATCTCTGAATTTATTTGGGTGTGTTCTCTTTTTTTTCTGAAAAGATTTGCTAAGGGTGTGTTAATTTTGTTAATTTTTTCGAAGAATCAACTCTGGTTTCTTGCTTCTTTTTTTACATTCCAATTCATTTAATTATGATTTAATTTTAATTATTCATTTCCATCTACTGGATTGTGTTTAACTTGCTGCTCTTTTTCAAGGAGGCACAGATGTCTCATTAAAGTGGTTTCAGATCTCTCTAATTTGTTGATGTAGGAATTCAGAGGTATAAACTTGCCTCTAAATACTGTGTTTGCTGTGTCCCAGAGGAGCTAGTAATTAGTGTGTTCATTTTTGTTGAATATCATGAGCATTTCAATTTCCTTTCTGATGTCTTCCCTGACCCACTCGTGATTCAGCAGTGTGTTGTTCAGGCTCCATGTGTTATATGACTTTCATTGGTGGCTTTTGGTGTTGAGTTCTAATTTTATTCCCTTGTGGTCTGACAGACTGCAAGGTGTAACTTCAACATTTCTGAATTTGGACAAGTTTGCTTTGTGGCCTAAAATGTCTATTTTGGAAAATGTTCCATGTGGTGCTGAGAAAACGTATTGTCTAATGCTGCTGGGTAAAATATTCAGTAGATGTATGTTAATCTAATTTGTCTATGCAGTTGTTTATATCTGCGGTTTCTCTGTTAACAGTTTTTGCGAAGTTCATTTATCTAGTGGGGAAAGTTGTGCGTTAAAGTCCCCAATAATTAATGTCTATGGATCTTTGTGGGATTTGAGGGAAAGTAGTGTTTCTTGGATGAATTAGGGTGCTCCGATGTTTGGCAAATAGATATTTAGAATTGTAATATCCTCCTGAAGGAGTGATCCCTTAATTAGTATGTACCGACCTTTTCACTACTTTTAATTAAAAGTTTATTTTATCTGATATTAGGATTGCAACTCCTTCCTGTTTATGGGGGCCGTTTGCTTGGTAGATTTTGTTCCAGCCTTTAAAATTGAAAATGTGTTTGTTTTTGCGGGCAAGATGTAACTCCTGAAAGCAGGAGATAGAAGGATCTTGCTTTTTAATCCAAGTAGACAGTCTTTGTTGCTTAATTGCAGAGTTAAGACCGTTAATGTTGAGAGATAGAACTGAGAGGTATTTGGGAGTTCCTGCCATTTTATCCAACTACTTCAGGGCTGCTGCAACTGTGTTCTTCCTATGGTTCTTGTATTCTCAGTTTGGGTGCTATTTCTTGGCCTTTATTGTGGTCTTGTTGGTTTTCTCTGTGTAGGACATCTTTAAGATTGTTTTGTAGTGCTGGTTTGGTGGGGATATATTGTTACAATTTTTGTTTGGTATGGAAGGCTTTTATTTGACCTCCGATTATTAAGGAGAGTATAGCTGAGTAAAGTATACTTGGTTGATAGTTTTTTTTTTTCTTTAGGGCATGGCTCACATCATTCTAGGCTCTTCTTGCTTTGATTGTCTCTGCTGAGAAATCTGAGGTGATTCTAATTGGTTTCCTTTTATACATGATTTATCTTTTCTCCATGACAACTTTAAGCATCTTTTCCTTGTTCTGAATTAATCCTGTGAGCATTTAATGTGACAATGGGATGTTCTGTTCTGTTCTATTCTATTAGGAGTTCTAAAAGCTTCTTGTATCTGAATAGACCTGTCTTTTTGCATGTTTGGGAAGTTCTCTGCTAGGATCCTGTTAAACAAATTTCCTTGACTTCTGGCTCTAGGTGTTCCTCTACACCCATTATCCTCACATTAGGCCTTCTAATGGTGTCTTCCGAGGGTTGAATGTTGAATAGATCTATCATATTTCTTAGATTTGTCTTGGATGGTTGTATGTTTTCTCTATAATATCTAGGCTGTCTTCTATCCTCAGGATTCAATCTTCTGCATGGCCTATCCTACTATCCAGACTTTCTACTTTTTTTTTTCTTTTCCTTCGTGTTGGTCAGTTTTTATGACTTCTAATTCTTTGTTGGATCTTTGTTTTAGATCTTGTACGAAATTCTTTCCTTCCTTAATTTGATTTTCAGTGTTTATTCTCAAATCACTTGGTTGATTGGTTATGGTTTCCATGGACTCCCATTCCTTCTGTTGGGATCTATTCAGCATTCCCTTTGTGGACTCCATGACTTCTTTCAGCTCTCTGTTTATGGATTCCATGAATGCCTCTATTGATCTTTGTGTATGCTCATCGTGCTCTTTCAATTCTTGTATTACTCTTTGATTAGCTTCCTCATTTTCATGCAATTCCTGTGGTTCTCTTTGACTGATCTCAGCCTACTCACACAATTCTTTTATTTCTCTTTTAGTGTTCACAAGCTGCTCATGCAATTCTTTTATCTATCATTGAGTAGCTTCCTCACGCCCATGAGCTTCTTGTTTTGATCTTTGGTTTGCCTCCTCTCTCTTTCTATCATGCTCACACAGAGTCCTTTGCAGGTTTTCAATCTTTATATTTACCATATTTTCCATTAGTGTTTGTAGAGCTTTTATGGAGCTCTCCTCTGGATTATTCATTATCTGTTCTGTCCACTGATTATCATGAGTGGGAGTTGAGATACACGGATTTGCCATTTTTCTTGTGTTTTTCCAACTTATTCTGCCCATTTGGGATGAGAGTAACACCAGTTTGTTGCTAGAAAACTATCTTAAGGCAAGCATCAACAAAGTCTGTAGTTGCACAGACAAAAGCCTGCAGACATAATGTAGTTCAACAGATATATTTTTCAACATCAAACACCTACGCATTAATAGGCTATGAACTGCAAAGAAGAATTTGGCAAACCAGAAATTATTAGGTTTAGCGAAAGGTGTGGGTATAAATAGGAATAGAGGGATGTGGAAAGGAAGTGGGAGAGCTAACTTAGTCCTAATTTCAAATCAGAAAATAGGTTCGATAGAATGATAGTAGAGACCTGGAAAAAAAGAAAGAGAAAAAAACAAGCAATAATAGTAAAACAAAAATTAAACATTAAAAAGTAAAACACGTAAAAATGTTGCAAATTAAAAACAATATTCAGAGAAGGACGGGAATAGGATAAGAAAAGGGGAGGGATAGAAAGGAGATGTGAAAAGTTAAAAAATAAGAATGCTGAAAATTTTATATAGGTATACAGAGGTAATACGGCTATTAAGGAATTTAAATCGAAGAGGTTTTGAGTTCAGTAATAAATTTCTAGATTAAGTGTATATACAATGGGGGATAAGGTGTAATAATCGACTACAGGTATATCTGAGAATGAGCAGAACAGCAATTAAATCACGAAAAGAGGAATGAAATAGAAGAAAAAGTGAAAAGAATGAAAAAGAAAGGAAAAAAGGGTCAAAAGGTCAGTAGAGCTAAACAAAAATGAAAAAAGCACACACATACATATACCCATAAAATAAAAATTAGAAGAAGAAAAAAAGTTAATAGAAAACAATTTTGTAAAGTTAAATATTAAAATTTTTCTTAATAGAGACCCAGAAACACAAAAGAATCAAAAAAAGGTTGGACAAACTTGATTGCATGCAATTGCAGAGCTTCAGCCTGGGAAAGGACATAGCTAGTAAGATCACTAGAAAGCCCACGGATTGGGAGAAGATCTTCACTAGCCATACAATGGACAAGGGTCTCATACATAAAATATACTTTAACTCAAAAATTTAAATCCCCCAACAACAAACCTGAAAGAAACAACTGCCCAATAAATATGTGGGCTAAATGCTTAAAGAGAAACTTCTCTGAAGAAGAAAGAAGGATGGCCAATAGACACACGAAGAAATGCTCAACCTCCCTAGCCATAAAAGAAATGCAAATCAAAACAA
>NW_012267532.1:112437-124458 GCF_000151885.1 Dipodomys ordii
CCTCAGTAGATGAATGGATCAAGAAAATGTGGTATATATACACAATGGAATTCTATGCCTCCATCAGAAAGAATGACATTCCCCCATTTGTTAGGAA
The DNA here is from genome assembly GCF_000151885.1 of Dipodomys ordii. Lineage (NCBI taxonomy): Eukaryota > Metazoa > Chordata > Mammalia > Rodentia > Heteromyidae > Dipodomys > Dipodomys ordii. Next base: position 112,535 of record NW_012267532.1, read on the forward strand.
ATGGAAAGACTTGGAAAAAATTTTACCAAGTGAAGTAAGCCAAGCCCAAAGAAACATAGGTTCCATGGTTTCCCCTATTTGCAATAGTTAGTATATGTATAAGTCAAGCAGAAAAGGTCAGAAAAGGTTAATAAGGAAAATAAACCCTAATATATGTATTTAAATGTTTTTTTCTTTCATGCATTTGTTTCTAACGCATTTATAAGATTATATCTTTGTTGCTTTGTATGTCCCTCCCCCACAGTATAACCCCTACTTTCACTGTATTTGATTTCGGTATAATTTGTGGAGGGGAAGGAGAAAACAAGTCATTTAAATAGGGATACAGTTTGACCCTTTGCAACAATGAGAACTACAAGTTCTCATGTCAAAAACGAACTTTACAACTTTGGTGGGGGGCTGGGGGAGTGTTTGGCGGGTGGGGCAGGGGAAGGTTTAGAAGGGATGGGAAGGGGAATCAAAGGAGGTGGCTCCAATGCTTGATAAGAAATGTACTCATTATCTTGCCCATGTAATTGTAACCCCTCTGTACAGTTTTTTCACAATTAAAAAAATTAATAAAAGGTACCAACAGAGTACCTTGCTTTTTGGGGGTGAGATGGGAAGATCTTGTATATCCCTTGTGTTCATAACCAGTCTCTTTTTGGAGTCTCTGGTCTGCTTGTGGTGTTTTATTTTCCTGTAACTTGGTTTTTTTTCTTAAGTCAGTTTGTTTGAGTAGGCAGAAAAATGCTTTGCTTTACCTAGGATATTGTCTTCCTCCTCCCAGGCTAGTTCAATGGGAGGGATATCTGCTTTGAGTATCTCAAAAGAGGGTGATGGCTGTTTCTTCTAGTTTGGAGATGCTGTGATGGGGTAGGTTCTGGGTAGAGTTGAGGCCTTTCAGTAGCTTTGCTCTGAGGGGCTAGCTTCTGAGGCAGTCACAGAGCCCAGCTAGGAGCCATTCTCAGGGTTTACTGTTACTGAATTTCAATTGATTGTCTAGGCTGTTGTAGGGAGCGGCAGCCTCGGGCTTTGTTTACCCAGCAAAGAAAGCCGCTCCTGGGGCTAGTGCAGGCCTGGGCTGGGTGAATTTTCCCTGGTTGGGGCTGAGCCTGGCAGTTCAGGTTAGATTCCTGTGACCTGCTAAATGACTTTTTGTTTTCATTCAAGGACTAAGTTGGAGCTAGCTACACAGCCAGGCCTTTGCAGTACCAAAGAGGGAGATCTCCGGTAGTGGACAGGGAGGGGTTGCCTTCCCGTTTCTGCTCCCTGAGAAGGAGTGAGGAAATCTGGCTTCTACTCACACATGAGTCTGGTTCCTTGGTCATCTTTGGCCTGCGATCTGAAGGATGAAGCTGTCTGCTCCTTGTCAGTTTTTGAGTAGAAACCTCTCACCTGTTGCAACTGGCGCCTTTGTCCTAGACTCTTTGTGTTGCAGGTATGGAGGCTATGGCCGCCACCCCCCCCCCCAACAACTACAATCACGGCTGCTGGCAAGTGCTCAGATTTGTCTCCTTGCCTGGATTTTCCCTCTCTGGCCTAACTCTGTTCTGTGGTGCCACTTGGTGTGATTCTCTGTCTTAGGACTCTTCACTGGAGCACTAAAACTGCTTTCTATGTGAGAGCTTGTTTAGCTTCCAGCTTCTCCTAAATTTAAATTTTAAATGACAAATTCTTTTCAAATCCTTTCACTCGGGCACAGGTATGGATAGATAAGTGATGTGGGAGAATCAGAATTATTCAGAAGGTTGTAAATGGATGATTACCGAGTTTTCTCTCAGCTGGATCATAGAATACAAACTTTCCTAATTGGAACAAGTTAGCCTTCCGAGGTTTTCTGCATATAAACACTCCATCAACATTTTGACTACCAAGGTATTAGTCCCTGGTCACTTTTTTTTCTTTGTAAGTCATGGGGGCTGAACTCTGGGCCCTGGCACTGTCCCTCACCTTTTTAGCTCAAGTCTAGTGCTCTACCACTTGAGCCACCGTGCAACTTCTGGCTCTTTTCTGCTTATGTGGTCCCGAGGAATCGAGCCCAGGGCCTCATGCATGCAAGGCAAACACTCTACCACTGAGCCAACCTTCCAGCCCCTCCATCAACATTTTATTAGAGGATTATTCAAGATAAGCTATATGTTGATTGATAGTGACTGATCATGAAAGAAAGTTGAGGGAAAACTATCTACACTTCAGTGAGGTTCTGATTTGTGTTTCACAAACTGTTATGAATGCTTTACATGAGAAATCAAGTAGCTGCATTTCTAAAAATGTCCTTGGGTTGTTACATTTTCTGATGTTATCTCAATTCAAGTAGTTCTACATGGAGTTCCATATTATTCAATGATGCTGTATTAACTCCTTGTTACAATTTGCAGACTGGTCTTTTTGATGAAATTTGTGCTTTTCAAAATTGCTCTCCAAATTTCATCCACAAACTGCATACAAAATTTATCTGAAAAAATTGTATCTGTTTATAATGCATACACTTTTAGTTTTCATTACAAATATAGAATGTAGTAAAAATTCTCATAGCAATCATACTGCACTAGCTTGTGGGCGGATTCTAATGTAAATAATATACTGTGTTCATGTAGAGGTTTTGAGTATCCAAAGTAATAAGCCTGTGGTTCTAAAATCAATACCTTACTTATATTGAGTTAAAAATACAATTTAATATAAGCACAGAAGTTTTCCTTGTATCTTTTTAACATGTATTTTTATTATAAATAATGTACAGAGGGGTTACAGTTACATAAGTAAGGTAATGAGTACATTTCTTACTGAGCATTGTTACCCCCTCCTTTGTTTTTCCCCTACCATCCCTTCCGTTCACGCCTCTCCACCTCCCCCTTCCACCCATCCTCTGGTAGAGTGTCTTGTATATTTCATTGTTACATAGGTCAATCAATAGCCTTATATCTTAAATGAAGAAATGCTGGCTTGATTTATGCTGATTCTATTTGTGTAGACACATCAAAAATCACTGGCCAAGTACAAGAGCACATAAATAAAATCCCACCATTTTTTGTCAGTTGGTATAATTGTGTTCTGCACATTTATTGACAGGTTACAAATTATTCACAAACTTAAACATTAAAAATACTTTCTTCTTTTCTTATTTTCTTGGCCAGGAAATCAGCAAGACCTCAGTCGGCATTTCTCACATAGGAATTTTCACATGGGTTAGTTAAATGGATATGTAGAGTCCAGTTTTCTGAGGACTCACTCATCTGCCTAGGAATTCATGCTGGTTGTTGGAAAAAGAGCTCAAGTAAGGATGCCTTTTAAACCCTTATAACTTTACTCTTTACCAAGGTATTCTCCTGCTACTTTGGTTGTTGAGAGTGTCTACAAGAGTAAGCATTCCCTGAGGAGTAGGGAGACACCATATGACTTATACTTACTGAGATTTCCAAGTGATTTCTAGCACTTGTACTGCATTTTGTAAGTCAAATCTCTCTAAAACTACCTGTTTTAAGAGATAAGAGGAGTGGTAAATGAACTCTTAGGGACAAATACATCTTCAACATATATGGTTCCAAGTATTCCGTTTAAGTCATATTCAACAACTGGTGAAACTTGTGTTGACTGTAATTATGTGTCTTTCTCCATGTGTGCATGTATACATGTGTATATGTATGTGTGCGAATAGTAACATACATGTATACATTATGGCTTATATCATCATTTATTCCTTGCTAACAAATTAAGTAAGGAATCCCTAAAGTTTAACAGAAACTGTGTAAATAAAGTCTTAACTCTTCACTTTGCTTCTTTACACAAAGATTTTGCAAATTATCATTAATAAAGTTTCCATAAACTCTGTAATGTATATACTTAGTACTTAATGTCTGCTACAATAAATCTTAAATACTTTACAGAAAAGTTTTATAACTGCCAAGCAGTCCTATTTTTGGCATATATAAGCAAAATCCCAAAATTAAGCATATTTAAAACATTAAAATTTTTAAGAAAACTTAACAGTTGCTGCAATGTTAATTTTGACAGGTGTCTTGAATAGAATAATTGAGTTCTTCCTCCTACAAATCTCTTGAACTACAAATATCTGGAATTATTTTGTTTTTGGCATGTCTATCTTGATTTTATTCTTAAATGTGTGCTTATGTAAGAAATCCATGATTCTAAAATTTCAAAACTATACTTTTGAACTTGCTTTTTGTTGAATTGTCTAGTTTAATAATATCAAACTTTATATATATATATATATATATATATATATATATATAAAATGTTCTGTGCTCAATTTAGCATCACTTACACTAACATTGGATTCATACAGAGAAGATTAGCATGCACCCTGTACAAGGATGACATGCAAATTCTTGGAGCGTTCCATATTTTTACAACAACAGATGCTGAAAATTATGTGGCCACAAAGGAACCATACTGCATTCTTGGTGGGAGTGTAAACTTGTTCAAATACTTTGGAAAGCAATATGGAGGTTCCTTAGAAGACTCCACATAAAATTCCCATATGACATAGTAATCCCGCTTTTGGGGATTTACCAAAATGATGACAAACAAGACCATACTAAAACTACCAACACAACGATGGTTATTGCAACATTATTTAGGATAGCTAAGATATGGAACCAACCCAGATGCCCCCATTAGATGAATGGATCGAGAAAATGTGGTATATATACACAATGGAATTCTATGCCTCCATCAGAAAGAATGACATCGCCCAATTTGTTAGGAAATGGCAAAAAATTATTGAGTGAAGTAAGCCAAGTCCAAAGAAACATAGGTCCCATGATTTCCCTTATTTTCAATAAGGAATGTATGTCTGGGATAAACAGAAAAGTTCAAAAGATATGTGCATATAACCAGATAAGACGTTAAAGAAATTGAACCCCAAGATAAGGACACAAGTGGTTTTTTGTTTCTTGCTATAGTTTCTAACGTACTTATAATGTGCGATGTCATTTTTTTGTTTCTTTGTATGTTTCTCCCCACGCTATAACCCCTGTTTTCTCTGTATTTGAATTTGGTGCACTTACATCTTGTATGTATGCTTCTCTAATTTGGGGAGGGGAAGGGAAAAAATGCTCAAATAGGGATATAGGTTGAACCATTGTAACAATGAGATGCACAAGACACTATGTTGAAAAATGAACTTTACAATTTAGGCGGAGGAAGGAAGGGGGAGGGGAGTGTACTTGTGGAGGTGGGAGGGAAGGGATCCTAGGGGAAATATAAAGGAGGAGGTAACAATTCTTGTTAAGGAACGTACTAGTTTCCTTGTTCATGTAAATGTGACCACTCTGCACAGTATTATTACAATAAAAAGCATATAAAAATGTTCTTAGATGGAAGAGTTTATTTCCTCTATTTTACCCATATAATATCGTTAACAAAAGAAATTAATGCAGAAGACTGATATGAAGGTAATTTGAATAAATGTGTGTGTGTTTGTGTGTGTGTGTGAGAGAGAGAGAGTGCGGCAGCATGCAAGCAAACATGCATGTGCATACGAACACATTCCATGAATGTATATTGGCATGCTCATAGTTTAAAATCATGGCATCAAGGTCTTGCTAGGCCTTTCCTGTCTAGATTGGTGAGCTACTATATAAGTTACATCTCAATTCCTGGCTCTTTGCTAGTTCATTAAACATTTTGAAAAATAATTTCATGATTTTTTTTGCCCTTGATTGGCTCCCAAGTGTTATCCACAGATCTCAGTCTCTTGAGCAAATATTCAGAGTAGATAGGATTATAGGTATGACCAGCCACCACAAGGCTTTTAGAATAATTTTAAAAATAAAAGAAAATTTACTTCCTGGGGACCTGTTTTATCATCTAATTTGAAAGCCTTTTGGAGTGATTATATGTCAATTTAATTCGTTTGGGGATTGTTAAAAGATAGTAAGTGATTATATTTAAAAGGTTTAGTACTTTATAAAAGAAACTGGAACTCTGGGACAGAAGAAATTTAGCTGTCTTTAGACCTCAATTTGTAAGGTCAGCTCTGTGCATGATAACCCAATGTCACCAACACAGTCTGTGTTGAAGACAAAATGTGACAGAAAATAATCACCATGGGCAATATTTGCTATTCTATTATTTCTTGGACAATATGAATATTGAATTGAGAGTGTAAGAGAATGGAGAGATTTTTACCCACCTTCTTGGTATTGCTGAAAGACTTTTGGAAACTTTGATTCATTTCCTTCCTCACTGTGTGTGTCTTTGGGCCATGCACTTACTGTCTTTAACTACAATTTTCCCCAACACTACAATGGTAATAACATTAGCATTACAGCAAATGTTATCTTAAGAATTAAGAGAATAAAACTTGTGAAACACTTAACATAAACCTATGAATGAGCTTTGAGTTTAGCCAGCATTCTTTTTTAAATACTAAATAGAATGTGATAAGTAGTAAAGAAACCATTACATGCAGTGTGAGCAACAGAAGTAATATCTATTGACCATGCTCTGCTTCCAAGGAAGGCAGTTGTATAACTTCTCATGCTGTAAATCAAACTGGTTATCTTATGTCTTGATAGTGTAAAAATATCAGAGACAGAACGATGAAGGAAGGTTGTAGACTGAGGGGAAATCCATATGAAAATGTGCAAAACTGATAAAAAATAAAAGTATCTGAGCAGTATGTTGTTTTACATCATTTAAGTTACATCGCAATGATAAGGAAGACCTAGAAGAATAAATTGTCTTTTTGATATTCTATCATAGGTCCTTAGAAGGATGAACACTTTCCTCATTCTTGTAGAAGCATCATCAGATGAGGGGAACTATATTTTTTGTTTGCTTCCTTCCATTTATTCTTCAGTTTGAAATCTGAACAACATGAGACTGAAAGAAACCAAGTGAAATTATTCATGCAGGCTTTGGAAAGAACAAAGGAAAATAAAAAATATATATATAGCCTTTTAAAAGGTCTAATTAAATTGAGTTATATAGTCTCAAGCGTTAACAGTGAATGATTTAAGTAATATCATGTTATTAAATAATTAAAAATGTTAGGAGCTGCTTAATGTTTTTCCTTTCTACTACCTTGAATTAATTATTGATTTTCTATAGAGAGATTAAAGATGAGATTAACAAGAAACTTGATTAAAAATGGGCAAAAGTTATGAATAAACATGTTTTCCAAAAAGCCGTGAAAATCGCCTGTGGATTTACAAATTTGTATTTAATACAATTTCTATGCTGGCTTAATGCTTTGTGAGCAGAAGTCATTACAGAAATGCAATTCAAAATTACTATGATACTACTTCTTAACTGTTATAACTCTTATCAAAAATATCCAAGGAACCAGGTATGGTGGTAAAGGCTGGTAATTCCAAGTGATTGGAGGTTGGAGTAAAAGGATTTGAGTCTAAGTCTAGTCTTGGGTACTGCACACAGTAAAAACCTGCCCTTTAAACAAACTCAAAAGGTAATAATGTTGGCTGGCGACACTGTGGAGAAAAGGAAATTTTCTACACTCTTGGTAAAAATACAGGTTAGTATGCTCGTTGGAGAAAGTAGTATGCAGTTTTCTAAAGACATTAAAATTTGAAATATCATCTGACCCACCAATCATTTCTCTCTGGGTAACTCATAAATATATCTGTAGTTCATTGTTATTCATATTATTCACAACAACAGCCAAGATATAAATTGAAGTCCAGTGTTCACCTACAAAGTAATAAAGCAACTGTGGTCCATGCACAAATATATTTTTCTGTTGATCCCAAAGTAATTTTTATTGTTTTCTTGTTTCCATGTGATTAACCTCCAAATTAGAAATCCAGATATATAATTTAATTTAACCAATACTATTTATTGAGTATAAGGACCTTCTACTCTCTGCATTCTTCACACTAAGATCACCAAATATGATGAGCCTGAAATAGTATCTTTTTGACCTATGTTAATATTCTTTACAATGTGAGTGAAATGTTTAAAAAGTAGTATTTGTTTTAGCTTAATTGCTCTGAAGAGACAATAAATCATATTATCAAAGCTTGAAATGATATAATTTAAAATTTAGAATTCAGAAAATGGTTTTGACTACTCTGATTACTGGAGCTTTCACTACAACCTCATGAGACAATTTATATTGATGAAGCAAAAAGTCGTCATTCTGAATAAAAAGTTGTCATTCTGAATATGTAGAGCTACATATAAAACATAGAAAATTTAGCTTCTAAATACCTGAATATGCTAGTACATTTAATTGCAGGGTAAGTACTTGTTCTGAAAGCAGAAAAAATTGCACTTATTTTGAAATGTAAACCTAAGTATTTATTTGAATAAAAGACAATGTTTACAATATCACTCATTCAAGAAACAAGATGTACAGTTAGTTGTTTTTCATGCCAATTATGTTCACTAAACTTACTACAAATACTAGATTAGTAAACCTAATTCATTTCTTTGTAGGGAAATAAAAATTCCGTTTCTTAAAACTCATGACAATAACTTTTTCTCAAACAATTGCTAAGTAACTGTTTTATATTTTTTTCATGGTATCTTATTCGAAAAATTTTTATTCATCAAGTTAAATAATTGGCAAACAATATAAATCATGCATGGACAAAGTTTATCTAACACAATTTTTTTTTCAGAAGACAGATCATGGCTCTCTTAATGAACACTAGAAGGCAGTGTGTTCTTTATTAATTTTTAGTTATTTTGTAAATAGATATTAATTGTCAGAAGAGACAATTCCATAGTCTATTGAATGTATTTGATTATATTCCCTCTATTTCCTTCTCATTACTCCTTCTTCCAAAGATCTTCTGTTTTTCACATAAATTACATCTTTATATAGCACATATAAACTAATTTGGAACATTTAAGCTAAATTATAAGTTAATTCAAGATGTACAGTGAATTACTAGAATGAATAAAAACCTGAATATTTTTGTTAACTTTTGAATTGAGCTATCATTATTATTATGGTTTGAGTTAGGATCCCAGACAGAATTAGAATTAGGTTTAGAGCAATAGAAAATTAAGGTTCATCACAGGATGACCCATTGCAACAATGATACTCACAAGACACTATGTTGAAAATGAAGTTTACACCATGGGGAGGGAGGGGTATGAGAAGTGGGGAGGGACGGGATAGTGGGAGAACAAGAAAGAAGTCGGTAACAATGCTCAACAAGAAACGTACTCCTTACCTTACACATGTAACTAATCCCTCTTTAAAGCAGCTTCTCAACAAAATAAAATTTTTAAAAAATAATGAAAAATAAAACCAGACAGGAAATAGAAAAACGCTTAAAAATTTATGTTCAAAATGCAAGTAAAATTTAGACCTACATGCTGAGTAAGAGTTAGGATAAATATGAAAAAAAGTGGCTTGCTATTAACATGATGATTTGGTTATATGTAGGTTTAGGATTAGGCAAGGTGTGCCAGTTAGAGCGGGGTTAGGATGAGAAAAACATGTAAGACATTGTGTAAAACTGCCACATATTTTAAGAAGAATGAATGGCAAGAATGAATGAAAACCAGTCTCTGTTACTTTATACATTCAGATATAATTTACTTTAAAGTGTGACATACTTTTTTGTTCTGGTTAGGGTTAGGGAAGGATAACCTTTAAGGTAAATTTTAGTTTTCCAATAAGAAGTAGAAGCCAAAAAAATGTGCGATTGAATAGAATCTAGACAATTTTCCTTACATTAGCCATTTGGTGTTAAATCAGAATGTGATTTGGATTAGGTTTCTGGTTAACCGGGGTTGAGGGTAGAGTAAAGAAATGGGTTAAACTAGTGGCTCCCACCTATTATCCTAGCTACTCAGGAAGCTGTTTTTGAGGATCGCAGTTCAAAGGTAGCCCAGGCAGGAAAGTCCATGAGACTTTTATCTCAAATGAACCATCATAAAACACAAAATCGGTGCTATTAGCTAAAGAACTCAGGGATCATGCCCTGGCCCAGAGTGCAAGCCCCACGACCAACAAAAAGAAAAAAAAAAGAAATGTTAAATAGTAAGTAAGTAAAGTTGAAACTTTTTTTAGGTTCTAGGAATTCAGGAAAAGCTGGGATAATGGAAGTACAATGTATTTCATAATATCAGGGTTTGAGATCAATGGGTATAATGATTCCTATTATGGAACAAAATACATTCAGAGTTAAGAGTGAAAAATTCTGTAGGGTTTACAGTAAACCTGCAATTTATATCAAGAATTACCAGTGGAATTTTAGTTAGGCTTGCAAAAATGAGCATTTTTCATACATTTTAGAATTGGGATATGATTAGTGTCAAGGTTATGGTTAAGATTCCAGCCATGGTTAGGCTTAGAGTAAAGAAGAAAAAAAATGAGGGTCAAATTGAAGGTAAATTTTAATATAAGCCTGGTAAGAATTAGAATGAATGTAAACTACAGTATTGCTATTAATATAAGAATCTTCTTACCATTAGGATGATGGTTATTCTCAATGTTGCAGTTAAGAAAGATTAAGTTTAGGGATAGAAAATGACTAAGATATTGGAAAAAATTGAAACCTATGTTTGGAAGGATGAGTGAAAACTAGTGTACTTGTGTTAGTGTTAGCATTGCCATATAATTTGGATTAAGATTAGAATCAGTATTTTCTTCTGATTATATTTACTGCTACGAATAAGAAAGCTTTTAGTATAAAATTATGTTCACTAACAAGTAGAAGCAAATATATGTGGCTGAATAGTAACTAGAATATTATCATTATATTTATTTCTCAGTGATAATTCTTGTAGTGATTAATGAGAATTTTCCAGCTGGGTTTAGGTTGAGAGTTAGCGTTAAGTAATGGACTAGATGGTAAGTAAATCTGAAACTTTTCATATACAGTGGTTCAGGAAAAGGTAGAATCAATGGAAACTACAGTATTTTTCCTGATAAGAGAACTTGAGGATAAGTAATATAATGGCTCATGTTAGGGAAGAAGATAACTTTAGAGGTAGAGTCAGAAAGTTTGTGGGAATTAGGGCAAACTGAAACTCATTTCCAGAGTGAAAACTGGAATATTCATTAGTATGATTAAAAAGTAGAGTATTTTTCTTTAACATTAGAATTGGATTATCGTTAGGGTGAAAGTTAGGTTTTAGTTCTAGCTAGGCTTTTTGTAATCACTAATAAAATGGAAAATTTAGGGTCAAACAGAATGTAAATCTTCGAATAACAAGTAGAGTTAGAATTAGGATGAATGCGAAATAGAAAACTGTTAATAATATTAAGATTAGAGTAAGATTAGGGTGAAGGTTAACATCAATATTCCAGTTAGGGTTAGGGTTATAATAAAGACAAGATAATGAGTGAAACTATTTTTAGAAAGATGAGTTGAATTGAAGTTAGGATGAATAAAAACTAATGTATTTGTGTGGCTTTTAGACTCCAAAGGCCATTAGTTCTAGGTTTAAGTTTACTTTCCTAATTCAGTTTAGGCTTAGTGTTAGGGAACGGTAAGCTTTAAGGTAAAACTGAGTTTCTACTAACAATTTCATGTAAAGTGAGTGCGAAATTTAACAAAAAGTACAGAGTTTCCCTCATTTTCCTATTCAGGGTTCAATAGGGTTAAATTTAGAGTTAGATTTCTAGTAAGGTTTAGATATATAGCTAGGGTTTGGAAGTAGTGTAGATTTTAAGTAAACCCGCAGCTTCTTTTTGGATATAGAGGAGTTCAGTAAAAGTTCAGATCAATGGAATCTTTGATATTTTTCATGATATGAGGATTTGAGGTTAATGATTCCTAATACGGAACCAGATAGATTTCAGAGCCCAAGTTAGGGAATCTGTAGGATTTGGAGAAAATGGCAAATCATTTCAAAGACAATGGGTATCTGTAAGGATCTATCTAAACTCGAGTAATTTCCATTAATTTTAGGATTGGGTTACTATTATCATCAAGGTTACTTTTAGGGTTTTTACCAGGATTAGAGTTAAGATTAGGGAAATGGGAGGTTGAGAA
>NW_012267532.1:125365-126991 GCF_000151885.1 Dipodomys ordii
TCAGAAAGCATATTGTACCATTTGTATCTCTCGTCTTTCATTTCTCTCATTTATTCTGCCTGGTATCCCATTGTCGCCTTACTGTCCCTGTACTTCAGTGACTGACACATGCAACTTGATGTAAAAGATTTTTAGTGTTATTGCCTAGCCATAGATTCCTGAATATGAGTTCTTTGCTCCTTCTCTTTGTCTATTCATGCCTTTCAGTAGCGATTGTGCAGATTCATTTGTACCATTTGCTACACAGAAAAGAGATGAACTACTTGTACATATATTTACATACATGTATATACATACATACATGGATATGTGCATTTTATGTTTTCAGGAATTATGGAGCTATTGTATGTCCCTCCCCCACAGTATAACCCTTGCTTTCACTATATTTGATGTCAGTATAACTTGTGGAGGAGATGGGGAATAACAAGGCGTTTAAGGATTCAAGTGGACTTGTTGCAACAATGAGAAGTACAAATTGTCATGTCGAAAATGAGCTTTACAACGTTGGTGCGGGGGGAAGGATTGGTTGAGGGGGTGAGAGGGGAGGCTGGGAAGGGATGTAAAGGGTAAACAAATTAGGAAGCTGCAATGCTTGATATGAAATGTACGCATTATCCTGCCCATGTAATTGTAACTCCTATATAGTATGTTCACAAAAAAAAAATAAAATAAAATGAAGAATTATGGAGCTAACAAAAATCACATGCATTTTCCTTCATTTTCAATTCTTTCAAACCCTAAATAAATTTGTCTCTTTTGAATACCTAATTTTAAAGAGAATGTCACCATCTCTGATCTGTTAGTGGCCTTGAAATTAGTTGTTCAAATAGGACAAACTCATTTAGGCTTTTTGGTGGAAGAGAGGAATATTACTAGGGTTCGATCCAGGAGTTCTCTGCTTGCTAGACAGGACTTTGGTTGTATAGCACCAAGCAGCTCAACCAATGTTGCCATAATTCTAGTCCATATTATTTGCTTGAGGTCTTGAACTTTTTGCAGAGGTGTGATCTTAGATTGACTGAGACTTTGTTACATATGCCTCCCACATAATTAGCTAAAATTTCAGATGTGAATCACGATGGCCAGCTCATTTATTGAGATGGCAGATGGCTGTCTTGGCAGTTATAGCTAAGATATGGAACCAACCCAGGTGCCCCTCAGTAGATGAACTGATCAAGAAAATGTGGTATATATACACAATGGAATCCTATGCCTCATCAGAAAGAATGACATAACTCCATTTGTTATGAAATGGAAAAACTTGGAAACATTATATTAAGTGAAATACGCCAGGCCCCAAGAAACTTACGTCCCAGGGTTTCCCTTATTTGCAATAACTAGTATATGTCTGAGACAAGTAGAAAAGGTCAGATAAGTTGATGTGAGGCGATGTTTGTTTCTAACATATTTATAAGATGATTTTTTTGTTGCTTTGTATGGCCCTCCCCCACAGTATAACCCCTGTTTTCACTGTATTTTATGTTGGTATAATTTGTGGAGAGGAAGGGAAAACCAAATTGTTTAAGTAGGGATATAGATGGACCCACTGCAACAATGAGATGTTCAAGACACTATGTTGAAAAATGAAGTTTACTACTTTGTCTTGGGGTGGGGGGACGCGAGATG
>NW_012267532.1:127341-129557 GCF_000151885.1 Dipodomys ordii
CCAGGCCCAAATAAACATAGGTCCCATAGTTTCCTTTACTTGTAATAACTAGTACATGGTACCATATGACCATTAAAGATGATATTAATTGAAATGAACCCCAAGATAGGGACACAACTGAATTTTTATTCCATGAGATTCTCATCTCTATATAATCCCCAAAATATAGTAGGAAGGGGAGCACCACCCATTAGGGATAAAGCTTAAGTGAGAAGTTAAGATCCTTAGTTTAAACCACAATATCAGCACTCAAAATAGTTGATTTCTTTTCCTTGAGGTTTTTATTAAATTGCTCAGAAAATATTCAATATTTAATTTATGTTTAACATTACTATTAAAATCTATTTATATTTATTGATGTTATTTTTGTTTTCTTATATTTTACTTACACATGAATATCCAGTAATGGAAAGGGGTGATTATTGTTTCACAAGTTTTTATGGCAGTTGAAAATGTAGATGATAGATGTATACATGGAATTTGGACTGAAAATAGATATGTGCAAGCTCTTCACATAAAGAAATGAGAGTTGAAGAAGCTGTGGGCATGTATGAAATAAACGAAAGAAACAGCAAGGAAAGATAAGGTATGATTCTGGAAAACACAACTTTGAAAGAAAAAAAAGTAAAATATGTAGCTTTTAGTAAGAACTTTGTAACACACAGACACATTTTATTCCTTATTTCTACTGTAAAGCATTTCAGTAAAGTTTATTTTACAAAGTTAAACATGATTGACAATTAATACTAAGTGGCTTCTGTCTCAGGTAAGCAATTATTCTAGCCATTTGCGAGGGGTTCACGCTTATAATCCTAGGTACTCAGAGGATTGAGGTTACCGGGGTTAGCCACTGGCCCCCGGCAGTAAAATTATTTTGAAAAATAAAAACAAACCACGATTGTATCCTTAAAAAATTACAATCTAGACAGTGTATCAGTAATGTTAATTGTGTCAAGTCTCCATAGGCAGCAATCATTTTTAGATCTCACTATGTCCTGTCTAATGCCAGATAATATTTCATTAATTTATTTTACTTTTTCCTAACAAAGTTCATTATGAATGGCGACAGCACAATTTTCTAGTGATCAACAACAATTCTTCAACGTATTTATTTCAACAAACAGCACTTTGTATTTGGTTCTTGGTGTTGTTGTTTAATTTTGCCAGCACTGGGGCTTGAAATCAGGGCCTGGGCCCTCTCCCTGAGTTTCTTTGATCCAGACTAGCACTCTACCAATTGAGCCATAGTACCAATTCCAATTTTTCTGCTTATGTCATACTGAGGAATCAAATCAAGTGCTTTATGCATGCGAGGCCAGCACTCTTCCACTAACCACATTCCCAGTTATTAGGACTGTTGTTGTTGTTGTTGTTTTAAGATAGCATTTTACTATGTGTCCTTCTGTTGGCCTAAAACATAGGCTGGTCTCAAGCTAACTTCTAAATCATGCTCTCAAGTTCAGAGATTACAAACACTGACTACCATATTCGGCTCAGGATTCTTTGTGAGAGAATACTCTTTCACATATAGAAAGAGTTATTCTGTCTTCCTTGGACTCTATGGTTTTTCATTCAGCACTTCTAATCAAGTTCTTGTCCTGCTGTGTTTCCACTTCTAGATCAATAGAAATATTTCAGGTTCTGAACTTGAAGCTGATCCCTGCCATCCAACAACATCACATTCTTATGAATAGCTGGCCTCATGAGCATAGCAGCCAGTTGGAGCTCAGCTATCTGATGGCCTTGGGCTCCAACAATGCAATCATTTCTGTGCACAGACTGAAAACTGTCATAGGTAATTTTGATTTATTCCATTCTATTCTCAGCTAAATTCTATTTTCAGGTTTATATGCTTTATGATCTCTTAAATATTAATTACTCTTGTGCTACATTCTCAAAGGTAACATATATATCTTACTCCAAAATTCATTCAAGCATGTAAAAATATTAATGTAGTTGCTGTCCACCTATGGCTCATATTTTAAAACCTGGCTACTTTAGAGGTAAAAATCGGAGGATCCTGGTTTAAAACAGCCTATGCAGAAGAATCTGAGATATTTCTCCAATTGAGAAACCAAAATCCAGAAGTGGAGATGTGGCTCTCGTGATAGTGTCAGCTTTGAGCAAAAAGACTGAACAGGAATATTATGTCTACTTCTAACTCCATTATTTACTCATGGAACACACACACACACACACACACACACACACACACA
>NW_012267532.1:131367-149775 GCF_000151885.1 Dipodomys ordii
TTCTTCTTCTTCTCATTCTTCTTCTTCTTCTCATTCTTATTCTTATCATTATTTTGCTGTAGAGGGGATAGTTACATACGTGTGGTAATGACTACATTTTTTTTGTATTTGTTTTTGTTTCAGTCAGTAATCAGGCTTGAACCAAGGGCCTGAGCACTGTCTCTGAGATCTTTTGCTGAAGAATGGCACTCGTATTGAGCCACAGCTTTTCTTCCCTGAGTGCATTTCTTTGTGGATAATGTTACCCTTTCCCTAAATCTCTTCATTTTCCCGTCTTTCCCCACAAATAAGTTGCATACGTCATTTTCAATATAGTACCAATTGAGTACCACTGTTGCTCATATTCCTCATTTGTCTCTCTTTTAATATGACCCCTTTAACTTTTCCAAGAGAGATAAATGAAAAAACATGACAAAAATGAAAGAAGACAAGACAAACTAAAATATCATCTTGTTTCTGTTTCCAATGTGTTTGTGTGTGTGTGTGTGTGTGTGTGTGTGTGTGTGTATAATGGAGCTTGAACTCAGGGAGCTGATATTTAGATTTTTAACTCAAGGTTAGCCGTCTACGACTTGAACCAACCTTCACTTCTTGATTTTGAATGGTTAATTGGAGATCAAAATTTCACAGATTTTTCTAACCTGGTCTAGCTATAATCCACATTCCTCAGATCTCAGCTTCACAAATAGCTAGAGTTACAAGTGTGAGCCACTGGCCGTGATTGGCCTACCTTCTTTTTGATAAGGAGTTGAAATGTAAAAGACAGTTTCAACCATAGTAAAAAAGAAATCCTTTTCACTTTCCCAGCTTCATTAATCTTTAATACTTTGTCACATATGATATGTACAGGAAACAGTTTTGGTTTTTGTCTGGGTTTTTTCCTCATGATGAACTTGATTTTATATAGCTTTTAACCTAGTAAATATTAATGATAATATGTCAGAGGGCATTAATGACCTTTTGTTGTCTTTCATAAGTTAATGGTGCAAACAACACTTGTGATAAATTTGTGTGCAGGACCCTGATAATATATCCACATTCTTACCTAGAAGACAGTAGTGACTGTTACTAATCATCTAGATGTGACAAAACCCTGACTCAGGCCTTAATACCACATTCCTGTATGTCCTGTTAGAGTGTAATCCTGACTCTCCAGTGAATATTACAGAGCCTTGCTGGACCTTCTCAGGACACCACCAAGGTCACCAGTCAGGCGTGGCACCTACAGTGTGATGGGAGACTGGTGACAGCTTCCTAAGATGGGAAAACACAGGAAATGATACGTCCTTAATCTGTCATCAGTCCATAGGGTTCCTTATTGAGCATTCGATCCTAAGATTTAAGGAGAAGTCAAACTCTCACTTCCTTGTGCCACTTTTGGACCTGTATATCTTCTGCTGCTGTCATCTCCTGTGGAAGGAAATGATCTTAGCTCTATAAGCCATTTTGTTTCCTCTAGGTCCTTAGGGTAAGTCTGGCTTCTATACTTAGACAAAAAGAAATGTGGTGATATAAAATAGCAAACTTAACCTTTTTCTAGTCTATTTATTACCCAAATATGTTTTCAGATACTACCAATAATTATTATTACTTAGAGGCACTTAATTAGCACTCATTTTCTCAAACTCCTAAATTCCTCAGAAAGCTGTGCTAGAGAAACCACAGCAAGTGTGAAGGGTCTTCCAGTCTAACTTCTTGACCAGGGAGGAGTGCCTCCAAATTGAACAAAGAATACTTCTTATATCTCAGATTACATGTCCAAGTTATACATACCAAAGAAAGTTAAGGACAAGGGATTAGTCTGACTTGGGAGCAATGCAGATAACAAACACATATTCTATGTTAACAGAAACAAAAACAAATTTTCTTTTATTCATCTAACAAAATAAAAAGTGCGACTGTTCTCATTATCTCTTAATTGTGGTTATATGTACTTAGTACTAGATTCTTGAAAGTCCTGAAAAACTCTTTGACACGAACTCAGAAGTTCTGTTGGTATCAGCTTGAGATTTCATGAAAAAAAATTAATTGTTACATTTTTAAAAATCTATTTTATTATAAAGATGCTGTATAGAAGGGTTACATGAGTAAGTTTCATTTCTCATTTAACATTGTTACCAACTCCAGTGTTTATCTCCCTCTGTCCCTTCCCTCCAATCCCCCCCCGCATTGTAAATTTAACTTCCCCACAATGTCCTGTGAGTATCCTTGTTGCAATGCATCACCATTTATACTTATTTCAGCATTTTGTTATTTCCCTTCCCTTCCCCCAATCAGATAAATGAATATACAGAATGCAGGGTACCAGAATCACAGATGGGAATTACCATGGATAAAACCAATAGGAGAAGAAAAATAACATAAAGAAGAATGAACTATCTGTAGTACATCGGTTACATCACGCTTGACAACTAAACAAAAGAAGACCTGCCGTTTCTATGTATTGGCATTCATTTCAATTAGCATCATTTTGTATGGTCATGTATATATTCATAACTCCTGTGCTACTATGATCCACTTTCAGGAGTAATAGGCTAATGCTAATCAATGCAAGTGAGGGAAATCATAGAGCTCATGTTTCTGTGTGCCTGGCTTGATTAACTTAATGTGATTTCTTCCAAGTCTTTTCATTTTCTTACAAGAGGAACGATGCCACTCTTTCTGTAAATATACCATATTTTCTTGATCCATTCATCTTTTGAGGGGCAACTGGGTTGGCTCCATATCTTAGCTATGGTAAACAATGCTGCAATAAACATAGTTGTTCTGGTAGCTTATTGTGCCCTAGTTTGAGATCATTTGGATAACTGTGAGGAGTGGGATTGCTGGATCTTAAGGGAGTTCCATATTTAGTCTTTTGAGAAACCTCCATACTGCCTTCCAGAGTGGTTGATCCAGCTTACATTCCTACCATCAGTGTAGTAGGGTTCTCATTTAGGCATATCCACCCCAGCATCTGTTATTGTTTTCTTGATAATGGACATTCTACCTGGGCTGAGTGGGATCTAAATGTGGTTTTGGTTTTGATCTGCATTTCTTTTATGACCAGTGATGCTGAGCATCCCCCTTCTCTTTCCTAGAGGCCACAGTATAACAACTTTTTAGTGACTCAACAGAGGCATAGAAACTTGTAATATTGTATGCTTTTTGTTGTACATTCAGTTCACTTGGGGCTTCCAATGACTTCTATAACTTACAGTAAAGGTTTATAATATTTACTTTACTGAAAAAAACACTAATTTTCCAAAAGCATAGAAAAAGGTCTCTTTGTCAGGGGTCCCAATGAATACTAAGGAAGTTTCTTTACTGGGAATTTTACTTGGTTGCTTGTTCGATATGTTATTTGAACACATGTTGAATTTGGGGTTTCCCCGACAACTCTTCAACAAACTAGCAACTATGTTGTCTCATTGGATTTTGCTTCACAAGTTACAAAATATTTTGACATATTTTTAGTTTGGTGTTGGGGGAAGGTTGGCATTTGAAGTACTAGTGGGCCAATACTCAGGCTTGAACTGAGGGTCTGGAGTTTTTGCTTAGATTGCTTTACTCAATGCTGTCACTGTGCCACTCGAACCACATCTCCACTTCTGGCTTTTTTTACTTAATTGAAGATAAGGATTTGAAGATTTTTTACTTGGGTTGGCATCAAACTGTGATACTCAGATTCCACCGATGTGAACAGCTGAGATTAGAAGAATGATCCAGAGGCTGGATATATTGTGCTCCCTATGAAACCTAAACAAGGGCACATAATTCTGAAGCATGTGTGTAAGATTATGCATTTCTCTGTACAGTATTTTCACAATAAAAAAGAAAATTAGTTATAAAATATAGCCCTTATAGGTATGTATACATAATATAAATGTGCAGAGGGAAATGAGGATGTATCTGCTGATTTTGAGGAAAGATTTCACCTATGGCTTTTCACAGACTGGGCTATGCTGTACAGAAAGCCTGGGACTAAAGGTGAGGTAGTTGATGTCATCATCCCATTCATCTACATCCCTTGTCAACATGTGCATATACTGTGGTGTAATCGTGATTATTTTGTGTATGAGAGGCAGTACTGGGATTGAATTCATGACCTAGGTACTGTTGCATAGCTATTATATGCTCTACCATTTGAAGCACAGCTCAACTTTCTTTGTTTACTGCTTAAATTGAGATGAGTCTTTTTTGCTCATTTGGCTTTGAACTGAGTACCTCATATCTCAGAGTTCTGTGTACAGGCCTGAGCTTCACATTCCTAGCTTTTCATTATTACTTTTACAAGCTATATGTTCACACACATTCCTTGCATTCAAAAGTCTCACTGTTCAGGCTGACAAGATGTTAGGAAAGATGGTTGAGTGGATAAGTTACCAAATGGGCCCCTAGCCCCATTAACATCATTCGGGCAGTAACTTATATTTCAGTCAGTGAGTACATATTTCCAATTTCACTCTGCCTTACTTAAATGCCTTTTGAACTGTCTTTGATACATCTTTTAAACATTATCTCCCAAACAGGAGATATTGTGTGAATGTATTTGATAATATTTCAAATAGGGGTGTTGTTGTGTGTCTGGATATCTGTTGTCAAGAGGCCGTCCATCTGGGCTTCAGGACTAGAGCTAATGTTTACTGTCCGCTGGTTGCAGACAGGGAGGATTTTCCTGGCGAGGCTTATCTTGGGATCCATTCATCTTAGACTTCTCAGTAGCTAGGATAACAAGCATGAACCACCAACAACTGGCTTGTTTTAGAAGCATTGCTTTTCATTCATTGATTTTTTTTTTCCTGGAACGTTGATCTAGACAGACTGCTTGTACCTCATGATAATGTGATTTGAATAATACCCTTTGCCTCTGGCATTTCTGAAACTGATTTCCACAGTTCTAGACAAATGAAATTGTTCTAAAAACAATAGCATTTTCCTTCAGAGATGTTAGGTCTCTTGTTTAAATCTCTTATCCTTTCCTTTGGCAAAACAATCAGGATGTTTCTGTAAAGTCCTATTTCTTGAGATTATTAGAGATAGAAAGTATCATGTACACACTTTCAAATAATCTCTCCTTTTATAAACATATGTTACAAGATTGGGTGGAAGAATGATAACTATTGAATTAATTTTATAACCATTCTTGAATTTTTAAGCTTTAATGCTTATTAATTCAAAGGAGGATTATAAACATTCAGAATAGTGGAATGTGGCGACTACTCATTTGATGTATGTAGAAAGATGATCAGAATTCTTATGATTAATAAAATATATCTTCAAATTTCCAATGGTTGACTGCTATGTTAACTGGGAGGAGGCATTAGTGCTGCCAGGAGTTTGAAAGTTGGTAATGATGCAAAATATCCAGGGAGAGCATTTGCTAAGAATATAATTTCCATGACTCATACCAAATACATTGAACTAGAATGCTAAGTGATGAATGCCTGAGCACCAAATTTTATTTGTTGGCTTCTTTGTTTTTGATGTCCTGGGATTTGGACCTAAGGCCTGGGTGCTGTTTCTTAGTTTTTCCTCAAGGCTAGTGATCTTCCAGTTGAACCACAGCTTCATATCCATATTTTTGGTGTTTAATTGGACATGTCTTAACAAATTTCCTCATTGGGCTTCCTTAAAACTCATCCTCAGATATCAGCCTCCGGCGTAAGTAGGATTCCAATTGTAAGCCACAAGAGCCCAGCTAGAATCAGATTTTGGAAGTATTCTTTAGGTGAATCAGATAAGTCTGACTGCTATTTTATCACTTTGGTTCCAGTGGGTCATGTCAGTTTTATATTAAAATCAGAACTTTTATTCTTGTAATCCACAGTATCCCATATCTATCTAATTTATTCTTATCTTCATTTCTGACCTCTTTTTTCTTCATTGTATATTTCCATTCTTATTTCACAAGCAAGCATGTCAGTGCGGTTTTCCTTTTCTGAAGCAAGTCAGGTCCATGCCCATCAATGGGTGATGTACTTGCTGTTCTTACTGCCTGGAGTACCTGCTCCTAGATAATTGCCTGGATGATGGCTCCCATATCAACTATCTCTTGTTCAGGGTTTTCTCCTCCCATCCTTGCTGTGAAGTAGTTGCTACAAAGTCACCAATGTCATGTCTCTGATTTATAGGAATTATCATTATGATTTCTGGTTTTTGTTTCAGCATGAAATTGGTGAGGAGAGAGCCAAATTCACTTCTCTTTCTCCAATACTTATAATAGTGCTTATTCCTTAGTGTTCAGGAGTCTTACATGGAGATCAACCTTCCCCAGCTCGATTTATCCTAGCTTCTGGTCAGGACAGCTCTTCAATCTGAAGTCTGGTGGCTAGTAGTCATTCCTTCTCATTCTTTGTGCCTTTTGGTGTTGTTGAGTCCACTTCAGAGCAAAACCAGTGCGTGACACCTATTTGTTGCTATGGCAAAGGTTATAGCCATTATTTTGTGAAGCTGTGTGAGGACATTCACCCCCAACATAATGTCTTCCATATATCTGTCTCCTTTGCCCAGGAGTGCATTCAATAATTCAACAACAAAACTGTCATCCAGTTCGTGATACACTCACAGTATGTTTCCATTTCCTTTAAAAAAAAGAAAAATTCAAGATATGCTTTGGTGATTTGTCATTGAATTACTGAAACAGAGTATAAAATTTTATGTATTTGTACGTCTTTGTCCATCTCTCTTGAGCCCTTGCCATATTTCTGTGTTTGCAGCTTGGTAAGGGAAATAAGATTTAATTCAGTATCGTCAGAGATTATAGTTCAGAAGGCTCTTTTTAGACCCTTTTGGAGGAATAGTCTACTTTCTATCTGATGTCCTACAGATGGCCATCTTGGTACAGAAACTGAGTAGAGTGTCATAAGAGGTTTGTCCTGATTTCTACTGACTTTCCTCTGGGTTTGGGGAGCGTCATCCCATTGCATATGTGTCTCTTTGCTACACTGAAGGGCACAGGCCTCCTCTGAAAATCTAAGGCCTTGGGGGTAAGAGAGACTAAACCTCAGGACCCAGCTTCCCACATCACTAGAATTACAAGCCTGAGTCTCATGGACTCATCTCATAGCTGCATTTTTATACATAGTGTAGTCAGTTTCATTATATTCACTTCATAGACAGATATACACAAATATATGTATATGTTCATTCATCTATTTATAATCAGTGTTATATCTAGAAACACACAAATATATATTTATATAATCATATAATTATAATCAAATTATAGCTGTGTTTCCCCAAAAATATTTTACACTATTTTTTGTGAAATAATTACTCAAGACTAAAAATTTAAATGCCTTTGTAGTTTGAAAAATCGTATTCAATTTTTTATATTATATAATATACTATATATAACATCAAGAATATAACATGTACTTATATACAACTGATTTAATTGTGTTATTTTCCTGCCTGATTTTGTGTTTGTTCATCTATGTAAGCCTTCTTTGTTCTATTGATGATAATTTTTACTTTCTAGTATACATATTTCCTTTATATTTTGTCAAATATCAACCATAAGTAGATTTTTATATTATTGGAGCCAAATTTTCTTCCATATTTACACAAAGCACAAAGAAAATGTATACAGATTTGAACTCACTGTTGGATGAGTGTCCCACATACCACTATAAGTATTGTGTCATTTGGCCCAATTGACAGAATAGCTTTCTAGGACATCTTATCTGCTGTCCAAGACCTTTTCTAGCCACCTTATTAACACAGCCAGGTATGGCCTGGCTTCTTTGCCACTCCCTGTACACTTAACAGTTCCCTTTATACACAGTAAGCTCTCTTGTACAGCCCCCTGTCACTCTGTGTTTTCTCACCAACAGCACACTTATGCACGATGCTTCAGATTGTAGGATTAAAAGGAAACATATATAAGATTCATGAATCTACAATATATCAAAAACATTGACATTTTAATAATGCTTTACAACAATCAGAACAAAAAGAAAAATAAAGATTTTTCCAGGAAGAGGGAATGGAATCTCTAAATCTAGATTTGCCTCTAAGTTGCCTTCAGGCAGAAATTCTGCTTCTGAGTCCTCAAAGGGATTTATTTCCTCATTAAAGACAGGATTTTCTTCCTGAATCCAGGGATGGACAGATTCTAATTTCTTAATTGTAAATTGGATCCCCTGCAAGAGGACATATTGGTCTGGGTATTCTCTGAGGAAAGATTCTCATTCTTCTAGATTTTGGACCTCTCTTATTGGTTTTCCTGAACATAGACTGGGGTCATTTTCCATTAGCACATATTTACCCTGCACACCAAGCCGAGTTTTTTGGCTGGTTTGGCGCCGATCTAGGTGGATTGTGAATATCAGTGGGAGACATTATGGATCATCTTCTTCCTTGGTTGTATGTGCAGATGCACCTGCATCACATGTGGTGCTCAGAAGCAGTGAGATGTCCACAAGACTCAAAACTTGTTTGGGCCTTTCCACAAATTAAAAAAAGCCCTCTACGTTCAGATGCTTTCTGGAGATTAGTGATGGCTTCCGATCTCTATCAGTCACCATAGATGACATCACTGATGGGTTCTTTATCTGGAGTTCTGCAGGAGTTGTTCTACGGTGATGCAAACCTGAGCATGGAAATAGGTTCAGGAGTCTTAGAACTATAGAAGTTAAGATGTGACTAAACTTTCATGAGGATCTAATGGGGAAAGCTGTAGAACTGGAGTTTGGACTGAACACTGATGAGAAGGTAGGGTGTTTCTAATGAGTGATTACTTCAAAGTTCTTGTAAAAGGCGAACAGATATTACCTGGCAAAGAATATCAATAAAAAGACATTTTTGCCAAGTTGGGGCGTACTAAGGGCTCTTGACCAATGAGGCACAGACCTACAGACCCAGGTTCTATCTGTACTCACCAGCTCTGAGGCATCTAAACAAGGACTTCTTCCTCTTTTTCTTGGTCTCAAGGATCATGCGTTCCTCCAGCTGCTCCAGAAAAATATGTGAGAAGAAGAGCAAGTCTGAAGAGGGCATGTTGACCTTGACGTACTGTGTAAGTTCTTTCATCGTTTCATGGTACTTGTGCTCATAGAAATCATCATGGGAGAAATCCATCCACATAGGAAAGACGGAACAAACCATGCTGTTGGCAGACAAGGAAAATGAGAGCCTGCCCTCCACATCCTGAGCCTATAGCGTTTTTCTGGCAGGACATGCATGTTGGGAGGTGAGAAGAGACTCCTGCAAGCAGGATGCTCCTCACAATTTCTCAAATACAGTACTCTAAAATTCTCCCTGTGATAGGAGGAGAAAATTGTTTCCCCACTGAATCTGACTTGTAATACACAGACCTCCTTTTCATCCATGAGAGTCCAAAACAACAACCACATCCACAATGTGTAATCTGCTATCCACTGAAGTGCCAAGCCTCAGCCCCCTGGTGAAAATCACAACTGGTGTGCAAAGAAGAATGTTGACTTTGAATCAGAAAATAGATACCCATTTTTCAAGGACAGAACTTCTCTTTGTCCCAAAGTCCACTTTCTTCTTCATCTTGTTCATCTTCCACCCAGTTACGGTTGAAGGATCTGTACCAGTGGGAGGAGAGAAGGAAAATAACTCTGTGCTTCTCCTCTTTCTGAACTAACAGGACACACTTGGGACTGGTTAAAATAAGTCCTACAGAATAATGTAAACATGACAGATAAAAACTAGAGATATGTCTACACAATTTCAAGGCAATTCTGAGGATGCTTATATGCATCTGTCCAAATAAGTGCACAATGGCTCATGCCCCTAATCATACTAACCAGGAGTGTGAGATCTGAGGATCACAGCTTGAACACAGTCTAATTTGTAAAGTTCTAAAGATACTTCAATTAACCAGCCAAAGGCCTGATCTGGACCTGGGAATCAAATTATAGAGTGCTACGAACAGGACAGCACTCGGGGCCCTAATTCAAGCTCAAGTTCCATTCTTTTTTCTGTCTATATTCTTTCCAAGGCCTCCAAGACAGTAGTTTCCTGGGTAAGGGTGGACGTTGGGTGCCACTGGCTCATTCCTTTAATCCTAGTCTCTCAGCAAGCAAATTGCTAAGGCTCCACTAGCTTCTGTGGCTAATGAAATGTTCTTGCAGCCCAGTTCTAAGGAGTTAGCCAGGAAGTGAACTTCTTTTTCTCAAGACAAGCTCCTGTGATCAGACCCCAGTGAAACAGCCTCAGAGAGATACCAAGTATTCCAATAATCTGCCAGGGTGTCTCATCAGCCCTATTTGAAAGAGAAACGCTCACTTTTTAAACAATATCCAGCAACTGCTCCATTGTCTCCTACTCTATAGTGGTGAAGGATGTTTCCAACATAGAAAAGATGACCTTTCTGGTAGGCAGGGACCAGGTCCATTACCAGCATTTCCAACAAGCTTGAGTCCAAGCTCCCTATATTATAAGGCATATTCAAGGTTTGGGCTGATTGTCACTCTGAGGTGGTAAAAAGAATGGATTTTTGAAACATGGAATTGGGAGTACACTTCAAAATGAGTAATAGAGTGGATTGAAAAGTACACAGTAAATATTTTCTCAGTATACACATATAAAAGCACACAAGAAAAAGGTTGCAATGTGGGCTAGGATGAGATTAAATAGGTTTCCTGTTATAGTTATACCTGGCCTGAGTTGTCTTTTGATTTCCTTGGTTTCTTCTTACAAAAAGGCCTGAGAATATGGATTCATGTTTTGGCACTGATCCAATGACTGCAGCATTGAGTGACGCACTCACACCTCTCATGCCTGAGACCTGAGTCTCTTGAACTTTGAAAACAACAAAGGAACATCTTTCTTGTTCCTGAGCTACAGGCCACTTGGCTTGAGGTAACTGTCAGTTACAGTTGCCTGGCTATCCGAGTTCCATATTCTATTCCATTGTGAGGTAGAGAGTGTCATCTCTCAAAGCCCAATGGTCTAAGCTGCTTGCTCACATAAGACCATCCCAAAGACATACTGGAGCCTGAAATCTCCCCTCCCACATCACTCTATACACATGCGAATATTGTCAAATCCCAACATCCTCAGCTAGGTCTGGAAATCAACATGCTCTCAACCTCAAGGAACACTTTCTAAGACAGATCCATGCCTTATTTGTCACTATTACTCTCATCCTGCAGAAACCATTTTGCCTCTCAGGGCCCTCTCAGCCCACTATGTCCTTCTTGCATCTATTTTTGACATCTACATCCTAGGACTTAGTTAGTTTTTTGTTAGTTTTTTGTTTCCTAATCTTGTTTGCCCCAGTGTGCTGTCATCTGGAAAAAAGGTAAGTACTTAGAGGTGGGAAAATCATACAAGTATTGAAAAATAAACCTTACACATATTGTCAGACCTTTTTAGAGATGTACATTCTTGTCAGATAAGAGAGTATTTTTGATACTTTCCTCATATTTTATGACAGAGGGGAAAGGGAGGAGGGAAGAGGTGCTGCATTGTCTTCTCATAATTCAATGATTATTATAGAAAAATACTATAGTTGAAGGAATGTAAGCTTTAAATATAAAAACTGTGCTGCTTCTGTTTGTTTTTAATAAGGTAGTCGTTTATAAAGAATTCCTCACTAAAGTCTTGGCACCTTTGTCCCATGAACTATCCTCCTCCTTCAAAATAATCAGGAAAAAACCTTCAAAAATTAGTGTGCTATTGCCCAATCTCTGGATAAGAATTTAAGATACAACATTGCCAGAGAATCTGTGTGTGTACATGTGTGTTGGTGTGTGTGTGTGTATGTGTGTGAGGGTGTGTTTTGCATATCTGTGTTTTAGGTCTTGAATTCAGGGGCTATATGACAAGCCTGAGTATCTTTCTTGTGACTGTAGTGATGTACCAATTGTGCCACAGTTCCACTATAAGCTTTCTTTAGTGAACTGGAGAGGAGAGACTCATAAAATTTCATGCTCAGGCTGTCTGAACTAAATCTCAGGTCTCAAATTCCTGATTAGTTAGAGTTATATTTATCAGCCTCCATAACCTGGTGATAAAACAGTGTTACTGGAGGCAGTGGGGTTGCAAGTTTCAGTCTAGCTACACAACATTCTATATCATAAAACAGCAACAGTAGAACCCTATATAAAAATACAATAATAAGATGTAATTAGAATATAATTAGTGATATAGTCTGTTAGCATAAATTTCAGGAAATCATGGTCTTAATGATTTAGCATCACAAATCCAAACAAAATGAGCTAATTTCAGTAGACTATACAAATTTTTAATTCCATCATATAATAATTTCAAAACATTATAATAAACAGGAAAACATTCAAACTTATAATGTAAAAAGATGTAAAAAGACAAAGATGGCAGATTATGAAATGGGAAATTCTACACTGCAGGAAAATTACTGTCATGGTGAACATATGGTGGTATTGTCATGGTGAATATATGATAACATTCTTCAGAGGAGCAATAGATAAATGTATATTTACTATATATAGTCTAACTTGACTCTATCTCTATCAACTTCCAATATTCTGCTCATTGTCAGTGTATTCGTGTTTATGGTATATTCCCAAATAGCTAGCAGAGTCAGCAGGTTACCAAACTACATTAGCTTGAATGTTTTAGGAGATAAACTTGCTAATTATATTGACTGTTTTATATGTTTAACATGTAGTGTGTTAACATTGTACTCTCTAAGTATATACATAAGCTATCCAAAGTGAAATGGAATATAACATGGTTTTGCCTGTAAAGGTAGGTATTTGGGACATCAGTTCCAGACCAGTGTAGAGTTACCTGCAATGCTCCACAACCCCTGGCTAGGCATGATGGAATACTTCTATCATCCCAGGACCATGAGGAGCTGAGAACAGGTGGATTTCAATTCCATGCCTTTCTAGGAAAGATCTTCCACATGACTCCATGTCAACCAAAGAAAGTTCAACACTGGCTAGCACTTATCACCCTCACCTAGGTGAAAAGAAAAATAAGAGCACTGTAGTATAAGAAACAAACAATAATAAAGCATGGCAATACAAACCATCATGAACAATACTTAACTAGTGTTTGTTTCTCATAACTGTAATCCTAACTATAGCTAGGATTATATATGTGAACCAGAGGCACCAAGCAGTTCATTTTAAAAATGACTATTTGAAGCCAGGTGCCAGTTTCTCATGCCTGTAATCCCAGCTAGTCATGAGCCTGAGACCTGAGGATCACAGTTCAAAGCCAGCTCAGGAAGAAAAGTCCCCATAAGACTCTTATCTCCAATTAACAACCGACAAATCAGAAGTGACTCTGTGGCTCAATTGGAAGAATGCTAACAACCTTGAGCACAGAGTCTCAGGGACAGTGCCCAGGCCCTGAGTCCAAACCCCACAACTGTCAAAAAAATTAAATAAACATTTTAAAGTCGGAATTTTTTGTAAATTAAAATGACAACTGTGGTATATAATTCTACAGCCTACTACAGATTTCATTATAATTGTAGTTAGAAAAAGTACCAGCACTTGAATAAAGGACATTTTTTCATAAACTAGGGCAGATTGGACTCTAATTCGAGGAAATTGCTGGACTCATACATATTTTTGGTGGTTTTTTGTTTTGTTTTTAGAAGAGGATGAGAAACCTTATTTCTGCCAATTGCCATTTAGATGTGTCTAACATCATTCAAAGGCCATGAAAAATTAAAAGTAAAGACAGGACACAGTCAACTGGCAATAAATTATTTATCTTTATGCCATGTTTCAAATGATTTGTTTAGCTTATATGTCCCTATGGCCTATAGTTTCCTAATCCTGCCTTCCTCAAAATACAAGCATGTTTCACCAATTCAGATTTGAGCCAGGAAATATGTAGCGTTAGTGCCAAGAGTAGAGGAAACTTGTAACACAACCAGGGAAGCATGAAACCAACACGTTAGTAGCTGGACACTGGGGACTCAGGCCTATAATCCTACCTACTCAGGAGGCTGATGATCACAGTTCAAAGACAGCAGGAGTGAGAAAATCTGTGACACTTCTCTCCAATTAACAACCAAAAAGCCATAAAGGGAGCTGTGACTCCAGAGGTGGAGTAGCCTTGATTACAAAAACTCAGGTGCAGCAACCAATCCTGAGTTGAAGCTGATGGTTAGGTACAAAAACAAAAACAAACAACAACAACAAAACAAACAAAAACTGGGAGAAAGCTCAGGAAAGGATGGCATTGTCTGCAAGGCAAATGTACACATTACATGAATTGTGATATGGTAAACTCACTCTACACACCTTAGTAACAATTACATTTTAAAAAGAATCTGAGAAATCTCAATGCCATGGAACTTATGATGTCCATATGCTTTCTAGTATTTCAAAGTCCCATCATCTGACCTGGTATCACAAATTTTGTAGCCAAGGATGATTAGAAAATATGAAGGCAGAGATCTTTTCAGATTTTCCCACCAAGTCTTTGATTACTTTAAGCTAAAAACAAAAAAAGCAAAGCAAACAAAATAGACTTTAAGGTAAATTAGGCTGCTATTAAAAATTCAGATGTTGGTAGTCTTCGTGAAGGGGAAGGGAAAAAAACAAATTATGTACATAGGGATACAGGTGGATCCATAGCAACAATGAGATGTACAACACATTACTTCAAAAAAGGAACGTTAGAATTTTGGAGTAAGAAGTGGGAGATGGGAAGGGACGAAAAGGGGAAACAAAGGAGGAGGCACCAATGCTTAATAAGACAAGCACTCATTATCTTGCAAATGTAATTGCAACTTCTCTGTACATTATTTTCAAAATTAAAAAATTGAAAAAAAGATTCCAGGAAGACTTATACTGTTAAATGATGAGTTAGTACATATATTTTGTAAATACTGATCTCACATATGTCAGAAAAATATTCATGACTTCATAACTAGAAACTCTGAAGTGTAAGGTGTATTAATTAGGTAAGTTTCATTAGGTAGCCAATGAAGAGAACACCACATGGTATTCAGTCAGGTAAAGTAGTTTATTTACAGAACTGCTGCCCATGCCATATATGGTGGAGAGGCATGTGAAAAAAAGGGGGTTGACACAACCTGGGCCAGGACATATCTAGGCCAAGGACTGGATGATATATGGCCTGGTGGGGGAAAATTCTGGCCACACTGGATGTGACCTCAGGGCCTGGGAATCTCCTCTGGTCAAATGAAAAGTGTGACGAGAGGCAGACCAGGTTTTGATTTAGCAGGAGAGGGAGGTGTCTGCCTCCAGGCATGCCAGATACTTAGGTAACACATAAAGGAGGGAAATTTAGCCAAGAAGAGAGGAAGTGTCTGCATAGGGTCTGCATAGCTTGGCCAGACCTAATACCAAATACAGGTAGCACCTCTGCCAGGTAACTCCTGACTCCAAAGCGTTCATTCTCAATCATTATCTTTCTTTTCTTTTTCTTTTTAATTTTTCTCTCTTTCTTTCTTTCCTTCTTTCTTTCTTTCTTCCTTCCTTCCTTTCTTTTCCTGTCTTTCTTCTTTCTTTCTTTCTTTCTTTCTTTCTGTCTTTCTTTCCTTCCTTCCTTCCTTCCTCCTTCCTTCCTTCCTTCCTTCCTCCTTCCTTCCTTCCTTCCTTCCTTCCTTCCTTTCTTTCTTTCTTTCTTTCTTCGTTCTTACTTTCTTTCCTTCCATCCTTCTTTCTGTCTTTCTTTCTTCCGTCCTTCTTTCCTTCTTGACTTCCTTTCTTTCTGTTCTCTCTCCTCTCCTTTTTTCTATCTATCTCTCCTCTCTTTCACTCAGCCTCCCTCTCTCCCCTACCTCAGTATTCTCAAAACTCAAAAAATGGACACTTGGTGAGTTTCACTCACAGGCTGTGAAGAACAGCTCAATTGGAAAATGTGAAATTTAATTTACTGTTACCTTACACCGCTACCACAGGTCAATGGAATCAAATAATGACCACTCAGCGGCATGGCATCTCAAGCCATTTGGAGGAGGAAAGCAAGCACATTCACTGCATTCTGGAGGTCCACCCTGTGAAGGTGGGAGACACTCCTCCCTCCTCTTGCATCAGGAGAGGTGACTGCCTCCAAGTGAAACAGTTACCTAAGTGACACAGATACTAGGCAGAGACGTAGCCTCTTGTGGTGTTGAGATTAATGACATGATTCAACATGATCCACTAGTTTGTTGAGATTGAGACTTCCTAAATTTTTGGTTAGACTATGTTCAAATTGTGATCTATTTATTTCTGATTGCTAACCATGATTATAGATGTGAACCAGCACATCAGACCATTCAAAGATCTTTACCAGGCATGGAAGACATTAAGTTTATTTTCCCAGATGACATTCCAGTTTACAGACAGCAAAATAAGTCCTGAATTGTGGTCGAGATGTTTTTTTAATGTGAAGCAAATTTTACTTAGCAAAATATCTGACTACTGTGATAATACTTTCAAGCTTACCCTCCATTTTAATATTAAATCATCTATGAGCCAATGATTCACTCAAATTACTTGTAATCATTTATTTCTGTCATATATTCTAGAGATAGGCAGAACTGGAGCACACACTATTAACTAAAGTGGTAGAAATTTGAGAGGATCACAGTTCTGAATGAGTCTATGAAGGAAAGTATCACCCATATCAACATACTAGGTAGGTATATTGGAATGAAATCATGGTCCCTGCTTTTGGAGGTGGGTGCAAAATTGTTACTCTATGATTAAAGTAACTTAAACAAGAAATGATTGGTGGAGTGACTCCAGTGGTGGAGTACCTGTCTGGCAAACACTACATCAAAACTGAAATCAATTTCCTAAAGATAAAATAAGAAAAGCAAAGAAAGAACAACTCATACTGAATATGTGTTCAATGTAAAGTTTTAAACTAACTTATTTTAGTTATAATGCCATCATTTATTTCTAGGGTAAACACATTTTGTGTAAATCCTAAATGAAAAAAATAACACACTATATACAAAGCTTTGGTAAAACACAGGTCTGGCTTACAATTGTGAACACTTAAATTTGCATGTGCACTGGTGTTGCAGGGTTGTTAAGGTTTATGGAAGTCCATCCTTTTGATGAACTTGACATGATGCAATTACCTAACCATACAGTTCACTGGACAGATAATGCTGATATACATATATATATATATATATATATATATATATATATATATGCTGATATATATACATATATTCACACTTGTATGTATTTATATATTAAGTGACATGTAAATGAAATAAAATTTACAATGAATAAATTTAGTGAACAGATACCTTTCCTGGATAATTATTTAATGAATAAATTCATGTCTGATAGTCTCCAATGCTATATCACACTTAAATGGTTGCTGATCCCCTTCAGCTTTTTTATGATATTTTTTCAGATGAAAAAGCTTGCCAATAAATATACTTGTATGACATTCTTTTCTTTATGAAATGAAAAGCACGCTGTGTAATATGGCTCTTTATGTGTCATCAACATTTTTTATAACGTCAAGTACATATTGCCTTATACTTAGATTTCACTCATCTTCCAATAATACCTATGGGAAGGAGAAAATGAAGGATCATTCTGTTACTTTGGGAGCTTCTGTTATTAATCACTGCATAAATATTATGAAAATGAAACTCTGAAATTATTTAGAGAGATGACTTGAAAGTTTCCTTTCTACACACTCATGCTACTCCCTCAACTCAATCATAGAACTTAAAATAAGTATCATTTTATCTGGGAGCCAGTGGTTCATGCCGGTAATCCTAGCTATGCAAGAGCTGAGATCTGCAAATAGTAGTTCAAAGCTATCCCTTGCAGGAAATCTGTGACACGCTTGCCTCCAATTAAACACCAAAAAACAGGAAGTGGCACTGTGGCTCATGTGTAAAGTGCTAGCCTTGATCTAAGGGACTTAGGGACAGCATTCAGGCCAGAAGTTCAAGCCCCATGACCTACAAAAATAAAAAAGGAAAAAAGTGAGGGAAAGCAACATTTTAAAAGTAATGTGCACATATACACAAAAATTGTATAGAAATAAAATTATAACAGTTCCTGAACTGGCAAAAAAAGAGATTAAAGTGAAATTACCTTCATTCATTCATTTAGATAATCTATACTGAGGACCAGCTATTGGAGCTCACATCACTAACTAAAGGGGTAGAATTTGAGAGAATCACACTTCTGAACCAGTGTGCCAGGAAAGTAATATGATACTCATAATATCCTAAAGCCTGGCAAGTTGGAATGCATTTGTGATCCCAGTTACTTGGCAGACATAAGTGAGGAACTTAGCCTCTGTTCAGCCTTCAGCAAAATTGATAACCTATGAGCAAAGTAACTAAATTAAAAAAGGATTGTTCTCATGGTATAATACTTGTTCAGCCAACAAAATATCTAAATTCATACTCATTTCATAAAAGAGGAAAAAAAAGGAAAGAAAAAAAGACAAAGAAAAGAAAGCACAGAAGGAGAAGGAGAGAAGGGAAGGAAGGAAGGAAGGAAGGAA
>NW_012267532.1:149982-154230 GCF_000151885.1 Dipodomys ordii
AGAAAGAAAGAAAGAAAGAAAGAAAGGAAGGAAGGAAGGAAGGGAGGAAGGAAGGAAGGAAGGAAGGAAAAGAAAAAAGAAAGGGAGGAAGAAAGAAAGGGTGAAAGAGAGGTATAAATAAAAACCTCAGCATGTGTTAGATGTTAATAATTACCCTAAATCATTTAAACTATAAAGGCCATCATTCAAATCTCTGGGCAGAGACATTTTATATCAAGCCCTGTTTTACGGACTTGGGACCCCCAAAAGACCAACAGAGACTACAACCAATGCAACAGCAGAAGAGTCATTTATTTGCAAGTTCAAGCTTGGTCCTCCACGCACTGGTAACCGGTGACAGTAAGAGTCCCCAAGCACAAAATCAGCACAGGTTTTATAGTATTGAACAAACAAGTTTAGGGAATTTCCACACAAGCAGTTACATGATTGGTTTGAGTCCACGCTAAACATACTGCCCTTTTTCTGAACTGTTGGTATATTCTGTTCCTCAAATACTTGGCCAACTGTTCTGCTTTCTTAAGGGTGGGCAGGGTTGGTGGCAACCTTTTTTTTCCCCTCTCTTGGGGTTAGTCTGAGGGCAGCCTAGCACAAGATGGTGGGGTTAATCTCAAGTTGGAGTTACTTGGCTCTTCATTCCCTCCTCTTCTAAAGCATCGGGGACCGATCATGTTACCCTAATTGGCACAGTCTTCTATATTTACAGTTTGGTATTGGGATCTCAGAACTAATACATGGACTGTGCTGATCCTCTCTTTTACAAAGGACACTAGTCTACAAGGTTCGATTGGGAGTAACAAAGTACCAAAGGCCCTGACATTTTCTTCTAGTAATCTTGAATCTGTATATAACAGCTAATTTAATTTTATACCAGCTGTACTCGTAAACTCCAATTTTAAGACATACTCATACCATTTGCTACATACTTAAACTTTCTGAGGTTTGTCTTCTTTACAAACATTTTAAGACAATCCTTATTTTTTAAATCCTTTATTATCCAGAGGATACCAATTTTCCCCCAGTTCCTTTCCTAAGGCTTTCTGTACTACCCCCCTTTTCTTTACAATTCCTTGAGCTTCTTTGTGGTGAGAGTTTAAAAATGCCCATTTCTCCTTTGAGTTGTGGAACCAAGTTATCTCAGAAAGCCTCAAGGCACCAGTGGGATAAAAAGCTTGCTAGATTTTTTGGGGGGAGTCCGGTTATGGGGCCTCAACTCTGGGCCTGGGCACTGTCCCTCAGCTCTTTAGCTCAAGGCTAGTGCTCTACCACTTGAGCCTCAGCAACAGTTCTGGCTTTTTTCTTTTTGCTTATGTGGTGCTGAGGAATCACACCAAGGGCCTGAGGCATGCAAGGCAAGCACTCTACCACTGAGCCACCTTCCCAGCCTAAGCTTGTTAGATTTTAAGGCTAAGATTAGGGCTGGGTCTCATTCTTTATACTACCTCCATTGATTTAAAAAAATCTCTCCTTTATCTTTAAAACACACCCAGAAGGAAGATTATTAGCATACAAGAACCAAACTAGGCTGTGAACCTGAAGTGCCTAAGGCAAGCCAGTGATATCCTTGTTCCCAATGGGAGTATAGAGGGTTTCTGCATATTACCAAGAGAATGTCCCACAAGATCTTAGTTGTAGCAGCTTTCAACCGGTAAGCATTTTCAGGTGATGGAATCAGGCAGGAGTGCAGTCTACTTTTACCATGGTGGAGGTGGTCTGGGTGATGATGTAGATTTCCTCCAGGTAACTGTCAGGCTGTTGTTGAACGTTACCCATTAGTATGTGCAGCAGCAGCAACAGGGGCTCTCAGTGGTTCCAAGGGACTGTCACACCTCGTGCTGGACTGCAAATTCCTACATAGACTGGTAAGGATACATTGTATACACTTGGCAGGCTGTGACCCCACTAGTTCTTAAGACAATTTATACAATAGCCCAGGACAATTCACAAAGATGACAACTTTTTAAACAAATAGTTCTTTTAATAAGGCTAAGATTTTCTAAGCAGATATGCAGGGCTCAGGCCTGTACTACTATTACCCATGCCTTTTCTTTCTGTCTATTTTGCCACATTTTAAAATAAGTGAATATTTTCCTTTGTTCTTAAAAGGGGATGATGGGCAAAGTTTCATCTTCTGTCACTTCTTCAAGCTGACTCAGGAGTGTTGATCCTACCTTGCCAGGAACCTATAAACTTAGCCTATTTTACAAAGAGGTTACCAGGGTAAAATATCATTAAGAACAATATTTTAACTCTTGACAAATGCACAGACAAATGGCTACAGTAGAGGAGCTTATTTAGCCTTCTGGTTTGCAAAAGGATCTTTATGGATGGCTTAGGAACGTGATCTCTAGTAATCCTAACAATGTCTGAGATACCTATGCAGGCCTTCAGACAGATATCAATAGAAACACACTCTCAGGTTTACAAATTTTTCCTGAGCAGATGAATTTCATGTAGCTGCTGTCAGCTCAAAAGTTACTGCCAATTAGAGCTTTTGGCCCATACAGGGGTTGGGACATAAACTATCCTCCACATTTTACAACCTTAGCTTTTTACTACTATCACAGATGACTGACAAGTTGCGGTCTCTTACAGTGATAGACATTAGGCATGCTTACAAATTATCTTCCCATGACCTCCTGGCTCTGACCAATTTTTGAAGGGCAATGCACAAATGACTCAAGGATCTTACATTATTTCTGCCATCTAAGCAGTGGCTTATGGTCTCTGGATGCTCCTCCATTACTTTCATCCAAGGAGTGTCTTCTCCACACTGGGAACAATGCCTCATTGGCAATTCCCTTAGTTGATTGCTGGACTTGGACTTGATGCCTGAGTGCTATCCCTCAGCTCTACAGCTCAAGGCTAGCACTCTGCCACATTGAATCTTAAAGCAGGTCTGCTTGCTCTTTCTGCTTTCTGATGGCTGAGTAGAGGTGACATTCTCACAGGGACCTTTATCGGCCCAGGTTGGATTCGAACCAATTTTCAGATCAATGAGCCTCATAAAAGGCCATTTTACTCCAATTAAAAGGCAGTCAACATAGAAGGAGCTTTTAAGCATATTCTTACCTGAAACTTATAAAGAGCCAAAGTTACAACTGACAAACTTATAAGAATCCTCACTCATTTTTGTGGATCTGCTGGGAACTATTACAAAAATAAAACCTATGAGACTAAAGTGAAATAGGAATTAAGAAATAACTTTGGTAATTCTAATTTTTCCTTTTTGTACTTTGAGGCAAATGTTTAGAAGAATTTTACTTTTAAACTTCATATACAGAAATCCATTCCTAATTTGTAAGCCTCTGATTTATCTGTTTTAATATTCTATACTTTAATTTTTAGTTGCATTTTGAAAAATCCCTTAAACTCTCGAGGCTAGGTGTCACTCATTTCCTTTTGGCTGCTTGTTTTAAAACAGATACACATGAAAGCTTTTAAGCTCAAATAACATTTTTTTTCTTAATGCACAAATTAAAATCACCATCACTGTACCAAGAAGCTAGACTTAACACCTTGATGCATTAAAAATAACATATCCAAGGACAGAATATCATTGAGAGCAAACCACATTATACAAATAAACTTTTTAACCCTCTTTCTAAGGCCATCTTAATTTTAATTTTAACAGATCCAAGGGGGTACTTTTAGCAATGTTAATCAGATCTTCACATCACTCATTTTTACCATCATGTTTCCAGTGTCTATCTGCAGGGTAATGGGGCAGAATAAATATGGGCCACTTGTCCCCTCCTGTGGAATGGGCAAACACCCAATCCGACTCTTTAGGGTTAGTTGAACTGCGATTTTGCCAGCTTGCCCTCTTTCACCATGTGTGGACTCTTCCCAGGGCCTGGTCCACCATGGATGACAAGCTGAACTGCACTTCTGCCTGTTCATCCTTCACTCCTAAAGATAGGTCTTCTATTGGCTTCTAAATTTCTCCTTTTTGTTAAGCCATATATATTGATTACAGTGTAAACAGAGTTATGCATTCCAATATACCAAATTTTCTATTTTTTAAGTTAAAGAATCCTTAAAAAGGTCTGAGTGCTCTATGTTGGCGTTTACAAGCTGAGATCTCAAATACTTTTCAACCCTCCCAGTGGTAAGGAGAAAAACGGAACCTGTGATTGTAGACCGGATGAGACACTTTCTGTCTTGCTATTATGCCGACCAGAGCTTATTGGAAGATTGGTGCTGTCAATTTCTCTATAGAGGCGTGTCACTTCTATGGGGAAGGATTAA
>NW_012267532.1:154280-158024 GCF_000151885.1 Dipodomys ordii
CTCTCCTTTGAGGAAGATGTAGATCATTGAGAATTTGAGCCCTGAAAAATAATTTTGTTTAAAAGCGCCGAATTTCTGTGTTGCTCTATCTAGTCGTTTGCATCCTGTGGT
Source organism: Dipodomys ordii (assembly GCF_000151885.1). Taxonomy (NCBI): domain Eukaryota; kingdom Metazoa; phylum Chordata; class Mammalia; order Rodentia; family Heteromyidae; genus Dipodomys; species Dipodomys ordii. Next base: position 154,392 of record NW_012267532.1, read on the forward strand.
TCCAAACACTTTTCAGCTCTCCCAGAATTACAAGGAATATAATTGGACCTGTTATTGTTGACAGTATATGGAACAGGATGTAGATTAGGGCTTAGTGGGAAAAGTCGGTGCTGTCCATATATCTTTGGAGGCTTGTCTCTCCATTGGGGAAGGAGTAGAGCATCCTCACTTTGGGACCTTAAAACTGTTTTAAGGTCACCAATTTCGGAGTGCTCTCTAATGTCGTTTGCATCCTGAGCTGACTAACACAGATCAGCTCTCCCAAAATTGGATGAAACAAATTGGACTGGGCTCTGTGGACAGTGTGAGTGGCATTAAGCCCTGATGGATGCAGACCAGAGTTGCCTGGGCGAGAAAAATGCAGTCTATTTCTATTTAGCGGCTTTTCTCTCCTTTGGGGAAGGTGTAGAGCACTCAAAACTTGGGGACCTTAAAACAATTGTTTTAAGGTCCCCAAGTTTTGAGTGCTCTTTCTTGTTATTTGCATCCTGTGCTCCCAAAACCTCCTCAGCTCTCCCAAATATTTCAAAGAAATCTTTTGACCTATGGCTGATGATACAGAGAGGGCCTGTGAACCAAGCCAGGATGCACATAGGAGCTACTAGAGACTGAAATATGCTGTCTATTTCTCTTTTGTGTCTTGTCTCTTCATTATGGAAGGTGGAGAGTATTCACAACTGAGGCGACAACAAACAGTTCTGTTTTAAGGTACCCAAGTTCTCAGGGCTCTATCTTGTCGTTTTCATCCTGAGCTCCCTAACACTGCTGAGCAATCCCAGAATGGCAAGGAAAAAATTGGCACTGGTTAATGGGGACAGTGTGAGGAGGTTGAAGCCCTGCTAGGATGCAGACCGAAGATGCCTGGGATAGACCGATGCTGTCTAACTCTCCTTACTGCCCTGTATTACCGTTGGGGAATATGTAGAGCATTTGGATCCTGGTCACCGTCAAACAATAATGTTTTAAATCCCCGAAGTTCTGAGTGCTCTGTATACTTTTGTTTTGTCTTGTTTTGTTTTGTCGGTCGTGGGGCTTGAACTCTAGGCCTGGGCGTTGTCCCTCAGCTCTTCAAGTCAAGGCCAGCGCTCTACCTTGAGCTATAGCGCAACTTCCGGTTTTCTGGTGGTTTATTGGAGATAGGTGTCTCACCTTCTCTCCTGCCCGGGCTTGCTTGCAACCGTGTTCCTCAGATTTCCGGCTCCTGAGTAGATAGGATTACAGCTGTGAGCCACCAGTGCCTGGCTCTATCTTACTCTTTGCATCCTGAGTTCCTAAACACTTGTGACCTCTCTCAGAATTAAAAGAAAAAAATTTCACCTGTTATTTTAGACAGAATGAGGCACTTTCAATATAGCTAGGATGCAGAGCAAAGCTTCTTGGGAAAGCTGGGTGCTGTGAATTTCTCTCTGGAGGGGTGTCTCTTCCTTGGGGAAGGTGTAGAGCCCTCCTTCCCGGAGGGCCTTAAGACTGTTCTAGGGTCCCCATATTCTGAGTACTCTATCTTATCGTTTGTACCTGCGCTCTCTAACACTGGTCACTTCTTCCAGAATTGGAAGAACAAAGTTTGGACGGTTTACTGTGGATAGTGCAAGGGTCATTAAGCCCTGCTAAGATTCAGAGCACAGTTGACTCGGACAGATCATGCTTTCTATTTCTACTAAGTGGCTTGTCTTGCTTTCGGGAAAAGTTGAGAGCACTCAGAACTTGCAGACCTTAATACAATTTTCTTTATGTTCTCCAAATTCTGAGTACTCTCTCTTGTTGTTTGCATCCTGTGCTCCCAAACCCTCCACAGCTCTCTCAAATTTGAAAGTAAAACGGATTGTCCACGGGATGGTGACACCAAGAGGTGCTTTGACTCATGTCAGGGTGCGCACAGGGGCTGCTAGTAACCGACTGATGTTGTCTATTTCTTTTCGGGGGTTGGTCTTTTCTTGGTCGACGGTATAGAGCATTCAGAACCTTGGCGCCATGAAACAATTTTGTTTTAAGTTCCCCAAATTCTCAGTGCTCTATCTTGTCGTTTTCATCCTGAGCATCCTAACACTGGTCAGCCCACCCTGAACTGCAAGGGAAAAATTCTGACTTGTTACTGTGGACAGTGTAAGGGGCTTGAAGCCCTGCTAGGCTGCAGACCGTTGTCGCCTGTGATAGAACCATGCTGTCTATTTCTCTTTCGTGGCTTGTATCTCCTTTGAGGAATTGTAGAGCCTTCAGAACTTGGGCAATATTGTTTACCTCACCAAAGGTCTGAGTGCTCTATGTTGGCGTTTACAACCTGAGATCTCAAAGACTTTTCAACCCTCCCAGTGGTAAGGAGAAAAACGGAACCTGTGATTGTAGACAGGATGAGACACTTTCTGTCTTGCTATTACGCAGACCAGAGCTTATCGGAAGATTGGTGCTGTCAATTTCTCTATAGAGGCGTGTCACTTCTATGGGGAAGGATTAAACCCTCATTGCTTGGGGGCCTTAAAACTGTTTTAAAGTCCCCATGTTCTGAGTGCTCCATCTTTTCTTGGTTTTAAATTTATTTATTTGTTCATTTATTTTTTAGGAAAACAATGTACAGAGGGGTTACAATTACATGTGCAAGATAATGAGTACATTTTTTATAAAGTATTGTAACGTCATCTTTGTTTTCCATTCCCACCTTTTCCCATCCTCCTCCTTTCCTCCCCCACAGTCCTCCCCTCTCCCATACCCCCCAACACACACAAACCAATCTTGTAAAGTTCGTTTTGGACATAACGAATTGTACATCGTATTTTTGCTATGGGTCCACCTCTATCCCAATTGAAACGAATTGTTTTCCCCCTTCCCCTCCACAAATTATACCGACATGAAATACAGTGAAACAGTTGTTATAAAATGGTGGAGAGACTTACAAAGTAAAAAAGAAATGATCTTATGAATGTGTCATAAACAATCGCTTGAAAACAAATAAAAAAAACTTTCGAATACATATATTAGGGTTCATTTCATTAACATCACCTTATCTGACTTTCTCTGCTTTACTCAAACTTTCGTTTGCATGCTGAACTCGCTAACACAGGTCAGTTATCCAAGAATTGGAAGACAAAATTGGACTGGTTCCTGTGGATGGACAGTATAAGTGGCTTTCAGCCAAGCTATTATGCAGACCGGAGAAACTTGGCTTAGAAAGATGCAGTCTACTTGTATTTAGAGGCTTATCTCTCCTTTGAAAAAGATGTAGATTATGGAGAATTTGAGCCCTGAAAAACAATTTTGTTTTAAGGTGCCGAATTTCTGTGTTGTTGTATCTAGTCCTTTGCATCCTGTGCTTCCAAACACTTTTCAGCTCTCCCAGAATTGCAAGGAATATAATTGGACCTGTTATTGTTGACAGTATATGGAACAGGATGTAGATTAGGGCTTAGTGAGAAACGTCGGTGCTGTCCATATACCTTTGGAGGCTTGTCTCTCCATTGGGGAAAGAGTAGAGCATCCTCACTTTGGGACCTTAAAACTGTTTTAGGGTCACCATTTTCGGAGTGCTCTCTAATGTCGCTTGCATCATGAGATGACTAACACAGATCAGCTCTCCCAAAATTGGATGAAACAAATTGGACTGGGCTCTGTGGACAGTGTGAGTGGCATTAAGCCCTGATG
>NW_012267532.1:161496-162820 GCF_000151885.1 Dipodomys ordii
CAGTGAAACAGTTGTTATAAAATGGTGGAGAGACTTACAAAGTAAAAAAGAAATGATCTTATGAATGTGTCATAAACAATCGCTTGAAAACAAATAAAACAACATTTCCACGAGACTTTTATCTCCAATTAATCACAGAAAAAGCTGGAAGTGGCACTGTGGTGCAAGTGGTAGAGCGCTAGCCTTGAGCAAAAAGGAGCCCAGGGACAACACCCAGACCCAGAGTTCAAGCCCCAGCACCAAAAACAAAACCAAAAATAAAATCCAAAAAACAAAAACAAAAGCACCCAAAACAGCAACAAAGAAAAAAATCCTTTTTTTCTATTTCCTGGAGTTCATTTCCATAAATATTATTTTGTATGATCAGAGGCACATAGGCATGGTGCATTTGTGCCTTTGTGTTCCTCTCCTAAGAGTATCCTGCATTAATCTCACTGTGTGTGAATACCTAGAATATATTGATCTTTTTTTTTTTGGTCAGTCATGGGGCCTGAACTCAAGGCTAGTGCCACTTCTGGCTTTTTCTGCTTATGTGGTGTGAGGAATGGAACCCAGGGCCTCATGCATGCAAGACAAGCACTCTACCACTGAGCCACCTTCCCAGCCCCTAGGTTGATCTTTTTAAGTAACATAAAAATATATCTCAAAATAATTAATTCAATAGAGTAAATTGCATGGATCCAAAACAGTGAGATCTGACAATATAGCTTGATCTATAGATAAAAATTGAGTTTTCTTAGCATAGTGATTTGTAATGATTCTTAACCAAAAATACATGTAAAAAACAAGGAAGGTTTTTTTTGGGAGGGGGGCGGTTGTGGGCCTGAACTCTGGGCCTGGGAGCTGTCCCTCAGCTCTTCAGCTCAAGGCTAGTGTTCTACCACTTGAGCCACAGAACCACTTCTGGTTTTTTCTTTTTGCTTATGTGGTGCTGAGGATTCAAACCCAGGGCCTCATACATGCAAGGCAAGTGCTCTACCACGGAGCCACCTTCCCAGCCCCACAAGGAAGGTTTTGTAATGTAACCAAGATTCTATGTATAAATTGTTCTGACTCACTACATCACATCTATAACAATATGTCTTCTAGTTGGGTGCCAGTGGCTCACACCTGTAATCCTAGGTACTCAAGAAACTGAGATCTGAGGATCCTGGTTTAAAGCCAACCCAGGCAGGAAAATCTGTGAGACTCTTATCTCCAATAAACCAGCAGAAAACCAGAAGTGATGTTGTCGCTCAAGTGGTAGAGTGCTCTCCTTGAGCTGAATTGCTCAGGGACAGCACCCAGGTCCAGAGTTCAAGCCCCATGACTGACCAAAAAAAAA
>NW_012267533.1:0-560 GCF_000151885.1 Dipodomys ordii
AATTGATTACAGACATTTCAGTTTATTCACTCATCTAACAAACTCTGTCTTCCACCTGCATCTCCTCTGTGCACTGCCCTCCTGAGACTTCTGCCTCAGAGCTGCTTTATAGCAGAGGACATGCAAATAGGATGTCCCTCTGCCCATGAAAAACAGCCCAGCCCTGACCTGAGCTCTGTGAGCTGATTCCACCAGTAACTGAGCACAGACCACCATCATGGAGCTGGGGCTGCACTGGGTTCTCCTTGTTGCTCTGTTGAAAGGTGATTCATGGGGAGCAAGGGATACTGAGTGTGCAAATGGACATGAGTGGGAGGAACAGTGGATGTATGTGACCATTGCTGACCAGGATGCTCTGTGTTTGCAGGTGTGCAGTGTGAGGTGCAGCTGGTGGAGTCTGGGGGAAGCTTGGTGCAGCCTGGGGGGTCCCTGAGACTCTCCTGTACAGCTTCCGGATTCACCTTTAGTAGTTACTACATGAGCTGGATCCGCCAGGCTCCAGGGAAGGGGCTGGAGTGGGTTGCACAAATTAATCCAAATAGTGGAAGCACATGGTATGC
>NW_012267533.1:2331-2662 GCF_000151885.1 Dipodomys ordii
CTGTGTTCTGAACAGAGTATTCTATTAGGAGGTGCTGCAATACTGCAGTGGCCAGAGGAACAAATCCTAAGATTTGCTGTGGACAGAGAGAGGCCGGGGCTGCTGACCAGGAAAATAGAAAGGAGAACCAGGGACATTTCACAGGCAGCCACACCCATCCCAGACCCACACGGCAGCACCTTCTGTGTTCTGCTGGGATTTTAACATAAGACACACACACATTTTAAACATCACCATCAGGGACTGAAATGACTGTGGGACATCAGGGCCTCTGGTCCTGAGGGAGGCTCTGTCCTGTTCAACCCCAGGCCCAGGGCCTGCACCCCTCCCA
>NW_012267533.1:2712-3094 GCF_000151885.1 Dipodomys ordii
CCCCTCCCACCAGACCCCATTCTGAACGTTCACCTCCTCTCTGTGCTGATGTGCAGGGGACCAAGACCTGACTTTCCACTTGGACCTCCAAGTTAGGGAACCCAGAAGCACAACCCTCCTGACACTTTTGACTCAAGTTGAAGTAAGGAGCCACTCTTGTCAGTATTATTATGAAATAGTCCCACATGAATGCCTCTGTACACACATGCTCACAAAACTGGACACACATCAATAATGAGTCAGGTGTCCTATTCACATCCATGTGCACATACATCAATAACTGGCCGGGTCTTTAATGAAGACACAGGGAAATCGAGGCTTTCTATGCATAATATACAGCCCATGGAATAGCCAATTGATAATTTAGATTTTATATCAGGAT
>NW_012267533.1:3761-4392 GCF_000151885.1 Dipodomys ordii
GTGTGCAGTGTGAGGTGCAGCTGGTGGAGTCTGGGGGAGGCTTGGTGCAGCCTGGGGGGTCCCTGAGACTCTCCTGTGCAGCCTCCGGATTCTCCGTCAGTGGTTACTACATGAGCTGGGTCCGCCAGGCTCCAGGGAAGGGACTGGAGTGGATTTCAAACATCTATAGTAGTAGCACCAACTACGCAGACTCCGTGAAGGGCCGCTTCACCATCTCGACAGACAACAGCAAGAACATAGTTTACCTGCAGATGAACAGCCTGAGAGTGGAGGACACGGCCGTCTATTCCTGTGCTAGACACACAGTGCAGGAAATCCAGTGTGGGCCAGACACAAACCTCCCTGCAGGGCGCTCAGCACCAGCAGGGGGCGCTGGGCACACACTGAGGTCATGGCAGTCACAGGAGCAGCTGTGGAGCTCAGGCCCTGACTCCTCCATGTGCCCAGCCCATGGCACCCTGGAAACGTGGTGGACTCCTCAGTCTCCCCTGACCAGGGCCTCTTGCTAACCTCCATGGAGACATGGAAGTGGACAGGAGGAGTCTGGGTTGGACTGGACAGACAACAGGCCATGTGCATGTAGACTGACCTTGCTGGGCCCCGTCTGTCCTGGGGTTTCCTCCATCACGAT
>NW_012267533.1:6316-8605 GCF_000151885.1 Dipodomys ordii
GCTCCTCTGTCCACAGCTGTGCTGTCCCAGGTGCAGCTGCAGGAGTCAGGCCCTGGCCTGCTGAGGCCCGTACAGACGCCGTCCCTCTCCTGTGCGGTCTCTGGTGACTCCGTCAGCATGGTGACTGTGGAGCTGGACCCGACAGGCCTCAGAGAAATGCTGGAGTGGACTGGACACATCTATAAACGTGGGAGCACTGCGTACAGCCCGAGCCTCCAGAGCAGAGTCTCCATGCCAGTGCACACCTCCAAGGACCAGTGTTCCCTGCAGCTGAGCTCTGTGACCACGGAGGACACAGCCTTGCACTACTGTGTAGGACACACTGAGGAGACCGGGTGTGAGCCCTGACACAAGTCTGCCACAGGGGTGCACGGGACCCTCAAGGACGCCCAGCACGCCCAAGCACAGAGTCCATCCAGAACACAACGTGCAGCCCAGGGCTGGTGTCACCGTCTGGCTGCGTCTGTCCAGCCGACTGCCAAGGATCCCCTCTGGATCTGGAGGCTGCCACTCCGTGGTGTCTCTGAGTTCACAATGTGATCATGTTGCTATGATCTTCAAACGATAAAGCATGCTCCAACATCAATGAGACCAGAGCATCGCCCTGGAAATGGCAGCAACACAGCCGTGGTCCCCAGGACTGAGGAAGGCCAGGGGACCTGACGATCACTTTCCCATCAGCCTGGGAAGACACACTGGGATTCCCTGCTAAGGAGGCCCTGAAATTCCTGTTGAAAACGTGAGGGACATGGCTACGCACAGGGTCCTCCCTGCAATCCAGGCTGTGTGGGAAGTGGGGACTGGAGGATCGTGGTTCAAATCCAGCCAGGGAAAACACTAGCCAGGCTGTATCTCAGTCAAGGAGCTGAGGGTGACTGCCCAGGCCCACAGGGCCCCCAGCTACACCAGAGGTATGGACACAGCGTTTGAGCCCCGAGCCCAGCCTCAGTCAACACCAAGGCTCTGCCCGAATAACAGCTGACAGCAAAATGAGAGGCATGGCCAGTCATGGCGCGACGGCCCAACGAGCACAGGCCTGAGTTCTAACCCAGTACTTCCAAATCCTGTGAGGAGAAGCCAGACCACCACCCTTGAAGCTAGCAAACCTTCCCTTTCTCCCATTCCTGCCTGTGCACATCCAGCTCATGACTGGACAATGGGGTAGTGTCAGTGGACTCATTTTCCTACCCAGAGACTCTCATCCGTGTGTGCTCTTTTCCCTGGTCAGCAGAAATGGAGGTTGTAAGTGTGTGGACTGAACCCCAGGTCAGGTGGGGACCTGGGGTCAGGTGTTGCTCAGGCCGGGGCTTCTGCAGACCTGGGAAACGTGCCGGTGCCAAGTCTCAGCCTGCATGCATCAGCCCTCTCCTGCTGCCTCTCAGCAGGCCTCCTGTGGGAATGGAGGTGGACGTTGGGTCTAGAGGGAGGCTGACCAGGAGTTGTGGAATGGAGATGCAGAGCTCAGCCTTGTCCTCTCCATCCACATGGTTTCACCTCCACTGTCTGGGGCTCTGGGGAAATGTAAACATGGGCAGTTTGGTTGGGCTGTGAGGCTCAGGACCGAGTGCAGGTGTCTGTGAGTGCTGGCGTTGTGCATGCCGAGGACCGAGGGCACTTGTCTGTGAGTCCTGGCGTTGTGCACTGTCCGGGCACTGCTGCTCACCCTGAACCTTGTGCTGAGCAGAGCTGCCTCCCGAGGCCTCTGCCCCGCGTCCTGGCCCCTGTGGTGCTGCTCCTCACCCTCCTCTCACACTCCCCTCCCTGAGACAAAGAAAAATCTCGCCCTGTTCCCTCACTACACCATTACCCAAAGGAACAAGGCTCATTTCTTGAGGAGGGATTTTGTCTGAACTCCATGGCTTAGGAAAGGCGTCTCCCACCTGTGAAGGTTTCATCCTGTGGAATCATTTGGACAATACACAAACCCTTCTCCTCACCAGGAGACAGCACCCTCCAGGTATCTGCTGTGTGTGTGTGGAGCAGGAGGGGTGCAGTGCTGTGCTGACCTGGGGTCCTAGTGCGCATGTGTGTTGCAGCCATGGTGACCGCAGACACCACAATAAAGACACCAAGCTGTGGAACTCAGATTTTGGCCTCCAGGATGGCAAAGCCTTCCTCAAGCTCAACGCTGAGTTGTTACATAGCACACCACATTTCCATGCAACGGTTTACCCTGTATAAGAGCCCCCACACAGACACTAGCACTGTGAATACCACCACCATGGGTACAGATTCTTCCTGTTGATTTCCTCTCCATTCTCCTATAAGCTCCTCCAGCTTCTAGAGAAA
>NW_012267533.1:8655-17487 GCF_000151885.1 Dipodomys ordii
CATGGGTACAGATTCTTCCTGTTGATTTCCTCTCCATTCTCCTATAAGCTCCTCCAGCTTCTAGAGAAAACTTCCTTATTTGCCCTAGGGTTAATGGTGTCAATCTGGTTCTCCCTGTTCTCCCTGAGCCCATAGATTTCCTCATCCTCCTGAAGATCCCTGCACAGCCTCCTGGACGTTGGGTGATTGTCTGTTCATTTCTGGGTTTTAATTTCTGGACGGGTAGGCAGACGTCCACGGAGTCTTTAGGCGCAGCAGCAAACCCACCGCCCCGTACTTTGACAGTTCCAGGCTTCCAGGCATTATCAGTGTCATCCTTCCACCATATCGGCTGACATGAAGATTGCATTGTGTGGGTCTTTCCAATGTTTATCTGCTACTGAAGGATTGCACACAAAAGTGGAATTTCAATATTAAGGGCACATCATGCCATTGCTATGTCATGAGAGCCCCCGAAACTCAAGCTCTGCGACCCAAAAGGATAGGGAGGATGCATTGCCACCTCCCACATGAACCCTCAGAGCACTGAGACTTTCCTGAAAAGGTCACTCAGTCCTGACTTGATGGGAATGAAGATTTCTATGCTGGTGTAAGCTAATTTCACACTGGGCTTTCTGGCACCTTGGGCTAGAGAAGACTCAATTACTGCTTACTTTGGCTTCTTAAGATAAAGAGGTCATTATCACTGCAGTGTGATTATACCACGTGGTTGGTGCTTGTAACTTTAAGGACATTGTGACCTCACTCTCTGAGGTAGCCCTGCACCCGACTCAATAAATACCATGTAAAATAGGCCCAGGGCACCTGAAGCTGGTGGAAGGCTTCAGGCCCCAGGCACCCCAAACCTGATTCCAGACCTGTGTCCATTACTGTCCTGTCCCCAGGCACTGCATATTGCAACATGTGTGAGCATAAATGACCACTCTGGACTGAACATTCCAGAACCCAGACAAAATCAGTAACAATTTCAGTACGTAGAAATGGTAAATGCTTGAGAATATAACTGTGTTTAACAGGATTTAAATAGTATACAACAGGTACATGCAGTAAACCTGACAGGCTGTCCACTCTGTTTAGTGTCAGTTCAAATAACAGATCAGGAAGAGCATCGGGAAAGTTAAGGCTCACCTTGTGGAGGGGCTGCTGGTGTCTAGGCCCTGCTCAGGAGAGGGCTCAGCCCACATGCTCCAGATGACCGAGCCTCTGTGAGAGTCGGGTTCTGGGAAGGAGGGAGGGAGGGCGATGGTGCCCTGCTCCTGCTGAGATGGTGACGTTTGGTGTCCTTCTCACCACTTTGCTAAAAGTTCTCAAGGTCAGAAAGTTTTGTAATTATTTCTACTTCCGTGACATAACATTGACAATTCAAACGATGCACCTTCACACTTAGAGTGCAACGTGACAATGCACACAAATGCTGTGGAACCATTGTCAACGCAGAGCTAAGGATCGGACACCACGCACAGGTTCCATTCTTTGACAGTGAGGAAGCTTGTGGTCTGCTGACTTACACATTTTCACAAATACAGACCACACAGGTGTCAAAAGCCTTCCTTTGTCTTTCTGTGCTGCATTACCACACTTCACGTGAACTCCCCAGAGTCATCTATGTTGTCACAAATCCAGGACTTCCTCCTTCCATGGATGAACAATCTCCTGTTTTGCAGACACCACATTTCCTTTCTCCATTCCTTCTCTCATGGACACCTGGGTTAATCTCCTGGCTTGCTGATGTAAACAATGCCACAGCAACTGAAGATAAGAAACAAATGTGCCACTGGACATTACTGGAGTTTGGAATCCACGGCATTTCTAGTGTTTGTGTGCTCATAGACCGTGGTATAACTTCCAGTCACGTTCTTATTTACATTCTCACTGTCAGCCTGCCTGCTTTACATGACGCAGCTTGGCCCCCAATACTCGGTATCTCTCATGTGTTTATAGCATTTTTATTGTGCACTTTTGCACAAACAGGGACCTTGCCCTCTCCCTCTGCTTTCTCACTCAAGGCTGGTTCTCTACCATTTGAGTCAGGCCTCAATTTTCTTTTCCCTTTTGTATCCATGACTAGGACTCAAAGTCAGAACCTGATGCTTTCTCTCATTGACTAACCGCCTAAAAAGTGAGCCATGCCCCCAACACAAGGGTTGATGATTTTCTTTTGTTTCCTTCATTTCAGGGTTTTTGCTAGTTAACGGGTCCTCAGCTGTGTGTCCCACAGCAGAGCTGGCAGTCCCTCTGTGAGCACACCTGATGGTACCTGCTGACGGCTCAGCTCTCTTCCCAGCAGGAGAGCTGCACACAGGTCAGAGCTCAGTGCCACAGTTTCTCCCCCCTGACTGCTTCTCTGCCATGTCCTGGGTCCCCAGGAACTCCCTGTCGCTGCTCCTTTCCTCTCTTCCTCAGCATCTGCTCAGCTTTGTGTCAGTGGATTCTTGTTGTTGGACAAGAGTGTTGCTCACATTCAGCTCACCATCTTGTCCAGCACTAGGAATCACTGTAACCAATGAATCGAAAGACTGATGCAAGGAAACTATCAAAGGGTTAATAAAACAATTTGAAGAAGACACTAGTCACTTGTTGATAGTTACCAAATACTCATTTACCTATGTTTTGTTATGAGTGTGACTCACTGAGGTTATTACAAGTTCACAATAGACATGATTTCGTCACAAATACACAATACATATGAATGAGAAAAATAGATTGTAACAAATGATACACCAGAGCCCACTATCAAGCCTCTGCCTGAACTCTGGCCATCCTGGTTGGTGGTCAGAATGAAGTAAGATGCGGCAAGGCCACACCTGATCTCGGCTCAGGAAGGAGGCTCTGCAGAGCTCACAGATGAGCTCCATTCTCCTGGAACACACCAGAGACTGTGGGCCCTCCTTAGCTGTGCAGGCCCAGACCAGGCATGGAGCTCATACCACGGGAGACGCTGCCAGTGTGGAAACACATTCACCATTGTTATACACTCTTGCGTGTGCACAAGGAGGTCACAGGCGTGTTGTACTTTGTGTTTTGTGTGTGATCAGAAATGCTGACAGAACGATCACCAGGCACAATGGCAGAGTGAGAGGACATGTGTGTCCCTCTGCACCCCAGACAGCTCTCAATGTTCTCACACTCTGCCTCAGGCTCCCAAGGAGCTGCAGGTACAGTGTGAACCACAGCACATGGTCAGTGCTTCATGATGTCTCCAAGGTGACCATTGTCACCAAACTCCTCCAGCACAGTCACCTCTGCTCTGGGAGCCCAATCTCTAGACTTCCCCCGAGAGCTGCTTTATAACAGAGGACATTCAAATCGGACGTCCCTCTGCCCATGAAAACCAGCCCAGCCCTGACCTGAGCTCTGTGAGCTGATTCCACCAGTGACTGAGCACAGACCAGCACCATGGAGCTGGGGCTGCGCTGGGTTCTCCTTGTTGCTCTGTTGAAAGGTGATTCATGGGGAGCAAGGGATACTGAGTGTGCAAATGGACATGGGTGGGAGGAACAGTGGATGTGTGTGACCATTGCTGACCAGGATTCTCTCTGTTTGCAGGTGTGCAGTGTGAGGTGCAGCTGATGGAGTCTGGGAGAGGCTTGGTGCAGCCTGGGAGGTCCCTGAGACTCTCCTGTGCAGTCTCTGGATTCACCTTCAGTAATTACTGGATGAGCTGGATCCGCCAAGCTCCAGGGAAGGGGCTGGAGTGGGTTGCACGAATTAATACCACAGGTGGTAGCACATGGTACCCAGACTCTGTGAAGGGCAGGTTCACCACCTCCAGAGACAACAGCAAGAACACACTTTACCTGCAGATGAACAGCCTGAGAGTGGAGGACACGGCCATCTATTACTGTCCTAGAGACACAGTGCAGGAAATCCAGTGTGGGCCAGACACAAACCTCCCTGCAGGGCGCTCAGCACCAGCAGGGGGCGCTCGGCACAGCTTGGAGCTGGGTCAGCTCAGGAGCAGCTGCACACAGAACCCAGGGCTGCTCTCCTGCTGTCTGCCCTGCCTCTGTGTCCACAGTGTGACAGCATCTCTCCTGAGTTCATGACCCGCACTCCTCTGTGCTGTCTCCAGTCCTTTGCTGAGATTGTTAAGAGTGAACAGAGTATCACCGTGGAAGCAAAAATGGCTCTGCAGTGGTGACCAGTATTTGATCCTGAAGAAACTCAGGGACCCTGGTGACCCCACTAGACTCAGGACAAAGATCCCAGGATTCACAGAGTCGGAATTTGTTCTGTGAACAAGAGGGAAACCGCCTGGCATGGTGACTGGTGTCTGTAATCCTAGAGACCTGGGAGGAGGAGATTAAAATGAGTATTTGTGGAGGCCAAATGGGCAAAACCTTAATGAGAATCCATCTCATCAATAAGTTACATGTGGCAGCTGTTTCCTGTGATTTCAGCTAAACAGGAGGCAAGTGTGAAATCACTGTCTGGAATCTGCCCCAGGCAAAACCACAGCACAGTACCAGAAAAATAACTAAGATTCGAAAAGTAGAAACATGGTTAAATTGGCAGGTGTGAGCCTAACAAAAGAGGCCCTGAGTTCAAAATAGGAGAGACAGAGACAGATACAGAGACAGAAACAGCACAGCTCACTAACTCAGGACTCTTAATAGGCCTCAAATCCTTCCTTTCTCCCTCAGCTGTAGCACTTGTCATGGGGCTTCAGAATTCTTCCATTAATTCATTTTCCTCCTCAGTGACCCTCATACTCTCAGCCTGCTTTTTTCTTTGCCCAACCTCCAAACGTACTTGGGGACCCAAGTCATAAAACACAGAGTCAGCCATACCCCTGGAGCTCAGCCCACGGCACCCTGGGAAACGCTGGTGGACTCCTCAGTGTCCCCTGACCAGGGCCTCTTGCTGTCCTCCATGGGACATGGAAGTGGACACGAAGAGTCTGGGTTGGACTGGACAGACAACAGGCCATGTGCATGTAGACTGACCTTGCTGGGCCCCGTCTGTCCTGGGGTTTCCTCCATCATGATGGCTCTGGAGTCCTGTGGATGTCCCGTCTGGGATGGAGGCCAGGTCCCTGTGGCTCCGTCATGAGCACTGTCGCTGTGCACGCGCATCGTGGGCAGGAGGGGCTGGGGCCAGGTGATCTCACAGCAATCTGACTGAGCTCCCTGCATCCCGGACACCCCCACCTGCTCAAACAGGTCCTTGTTTATTTCTCCATTACATCCTGATCAGAAAAAAGCAAGCTTCACTTCCTGAACAAGAACATGTGTGTGCACTCTACAGGCTTTAGGAAGAAGACTTCCAAGTTCTGAGGTTCTACCCTGGACAGTTTTTGTGGATGATGAGACAAATCATTCATCTCACCAGGAGACATCCATTAATTACTCTGTCCATGTGGAGACTGTGGTGTCTTGGGTCCTCATTTGGATGTGAAAACTCCTCATCAGGAGGAGCTGGTATCTCGTAGCACAACACTAATCATTGTAAAAAGATGAAGAAAGGAAAGTGTCTATTTAGATGTTAGTCATTTAACAATGTATGTACATATTGAATAATAACCAGTACCTGTTGCCATGCATCCTTTATAATAATAACTAAAATAATTGGTAAACAAATGCATTGGCCCTGCCTCTGCTCTTCCTGCCCCAGCTCTCCTCTGTGCCTGCCCTACTTCTGCTCATCCCCTGACAGCCTCCCAGGGACTTCTCCATGTCTGTGTCTGTAGTCATCCTTGACTGTCTGCATCAGATGTTCTGCTTTCCACTGTCAGGTTTACTTAAACATAGGGAGACTTCACTTCAACAAAGCAGGGAGAAAAACACATTGGGGAAACTGACTTTGCCATGATCTCCAAGATCAGATCTGAGGAAGGCTAGGGATGAAAAACAAAACTCTACCCAAGCCTAATGGAAAATGCTGCCAAGAAATCTCCCAGAAACATTGAGAGATAATGAAACATAAAGTGTTTCAGGATATACAGAATTTCAGAATATAAGGAAACACATTTACTATCATATCAAATGTAAACTGTACATCAATGTATTACTAGATTTTAGGCAACTAGCAGCAGCCTAGGCTAGCTACCATCATCTACATGAACATGCCAAGGTGTGTGATGCTATGATATTACAACAACTACAAGGTCACTAAAAATAGGAATGTTTTATCTGCACCATAATTCTGTGGGAAAATTTTATATATCCTGATCATCACTGCCCAAATATTGTTGTGAGCTGAGCTGCTCATAGCTACGTGTTCTGAATAGGAACTTGGCAAGATGCATGGCAAAGGCCATTCTGATGTTTCTCAGATAGAACTTAGGGACAGGGCAGATGGAGCATGGAGCACAGGTCATCCTAGGGAGAACGTGGCAGAGGAGGGCTGAGATAAAGTAAAGGTCCAACAAGAGAAGAACAGATAAAGGAAATGGGAAAGGTGTGGACAATGGAATAGAACTAACCCACAGACTGGGAGAGAGACTGTCATTTGTGATAGATCTAAAGAGAGTTAGATTAAAGGAAATAAATCAACAATAGCAACACCAGTATCACATTATGTCTTATTTCCAATAACTAGCATATGTCTAAGACAAAGAGAAACTGTCAGAGAAGTTGATGCTAGGCGAAATGAACTCCAAGATAAGGATTCAAATTTTTTTGTTTTGATTGTTTCTAACATATTTATAAGATTATTTCTTTGTTGCTTTGTATGTCCCTCCCCCACAGTATAATCCCTGCTTTCACTGTATTTGATGTTGATTTAATATGTGGAGGGGAAGGGAAAAATATTGTTTAAATAGGGATCCAGATGAACACGTTGCAACAATTAGATGTACAAGAACTATAGCAGAGTGAGAGGACACGTGTGTCCCTCTGCACCCCAGACAGCTCTCAATGTTCTCACACTCTGCCTCAGGCTCCCAATGAGCTGCAGGTACAGTGTGAACCATAGCACATGGTCAGTGCGTCATGATGTCTCAAAGGGGACCATTGTCACCAAACTCCTCCAGCACAGTCACCTCTGCTCTGGGAGCCCAATCTCTAGACTTCCCCCCAGAGCTGCTTTATAGCAGAGGACATGCAAATCGGACGTCCCTCTGCCCATGAAAACCAGCGATCCCTGACCTGAGCTCTGTGAGCTGATTCCACCAGTGACTGAGCACAGACCACCACCATGGAGCTGGGGCTGCACTGGGTTCTCCTTGTTGCTCTGTTGAAAGGTGATTCATGGGGAGCAAGGGATACTGAGTGTGCAAATGGACATGGGTGGGAGGAACAGTGGATGTGTGTGACCATTGCTGACCAGGATTCTCTGTGTTTGCAGGTGTGCAGTGTGAGGTGCAGCTGGTGGAGTCTGGGGGAGGCTTGGTGCAGCCTGGGGGGTCCCTGAAACTCTCCTGTGCTGCCTCCGGATTCACCTTCAGTAGATATGACATGAGCTGGATCCGCCAGGCTCCAGGGAAGGGGCTGGAGTGGCTCTCATCCATCTATGGTAGTAGTAGCACATACTACGCAGACTCTGTGAAGGGCCGCTTCACCATCTCTAGAGACAACAGCAAGAGCACACTTTACCTGCAGATGAACAGCTTGAGAGTGGAGGACACGGCAGTCTATTACTGTGCTAGAGACACAGTGCAGGAAATCCAGTGTGGGCCAGACACAAACCTCCCTGCAGGGCGCTCAGCACCAGCAGGGGGCGCTGGGCACACCACTGAGGTCATGCTCAGTCAGCACCAGCAGGGGGCGCTGGGCACACACTGAGGTCATGGCAGTCACAGGAGCAGCTGTGGAGCTCAGGCCCTGACTCCTCTGTGTGCCTGGCCTCTCCACAGGACGCAGCGTCCCCCACAGAGCTGTCTGGGGTGTTAAGGGCTCCCAGGCTGGATGAGGTCATTGCTCTCCAATTCCATTGGTTTCTCTCCATCTGCTGAGATCCTGAGCAGAGTCCATCTGGCCTTCCCCACGCTGTCCTTCGTCTTCCTAGAGGAAGAGCAGACACTCGCTGCTCACTTTTTTTTTTTTTTGGTAGGACCTTGGGCTGTAACTCTGGGCCTAGGCGCTGTCCTTAAGCTCTTCAGCTCAAGTGGAGCACTCTACTACTTGAGCCACGGCGACAGTTCCGGTTTTCTGGTGGTTTGTTGGAGATAAGAGTTTCAGGGACTTTCCTGCCAGGGCTGGCTTTGAACCACCATCCTCAGATCTCAGGCTCCTGAGTGCCTGGGTTTGCAGGCATGAGCCAGCAACACTGGGCTCATACTCACTTGTTTACACTCAGCCTATGCCAGACCCTGGAAATACTTCCTGTGAGTCATAGACATCTTCCTGATGCCTGGAATGCCGGGCGGGCCTTTGATTCCTTGCTGGCTGTTCCTGGGTGTAGGACATCGGGATGCGGTCAGGATGTTGTGAGGACGCTGCATCTGAACTCAGAACACACCCTGTCCCCCCATCCCCTGGCACTGAGGTTCTCTGTCCTCAGATGTCCTGTCCCAGCAGCTGCAGGAGTCACAGCCTGGCCTGGCCAAGACCCCGTGGTCTCTGTCCCCTGCCTGCACCATGTAGGTGGTACTGGCTGTCATGACTGATGGAGCCGGGTCCCACAGCCCCAGAGAAGCTGCTGGGAAGGACAGGAGACATCTTCAACTGCAGCCGTCTCTCAGGAGTTTAGTCACAGTGTCTGAGGACACAGCCAAGACCCAGATGTCCATGAGCTGAGCACAGTGACTACCAGGACCCAGCCATGGATTACTGTGCAAGAGACACTGGGAGAGATGTCAGTGTGAGTCCTGACACAGACTGTCCACCAGACCCTGAGCCTGAGCTGCGGAGGTGCTCAGGGCCAGCAGCCCTGGATCTCACCCCAGAAGCT
>NW_012267533.1:17537-27691 GCF_000151885.1 Dipodomys ordii
TCAGTGTGAGTCCTGACACAGACTGTCCACCAGACCCTGAGCCTGAGCTGCGGAGGTGCTCAGGGCCAGCAGCCCTGGATCTCACCCCAGAAGCTGGGTGGGAGCTGGGTGTCAGGTTCTGTGATGCTCCCTCCTCCCATTCCCGGGGTCCCTCTGGACACCTCCCCAGCACCCACAGTCCCTCTGGACATGCCTTGGTTCTGTTTCTCCGTGGTTTGAATGGTGCTGTTTACACTTTCATGATTCCTGAGGCTCTTTCTCTCTTCCTATCTTCTGAGCACCATCTGTCATTTGGAACCCTGAGCTGTCTCACTGATGGAGGGAATTAGAAGAATGGAGGATGGTGCTAGGCTCCTAGTTTGCTGTTTGTGGTGCAGTTATGAACTCCATGCTTTGCACTTGCTAATCTGACGATCTGCTGCAGAATCAGGCCTGCAGCACTGTTCACCATTGTTTATTTTTTAGATAGTAAGTTTCTTTCTGCAGAGGCAGACATCTGGATGGTGATTCAGAAGAAAGTAGAAAGCAGGGAGGGTGCTTTCCATGATTCTCCTGGATTCTCCCCAAGGAAGCTGAGCAGTCTGTCTTAAGACAGTGTCACAGGACTGCTTTTAAATCCCAGGCTCACGGCTGTAATCCTAGCTACTCAGAAGGCTAAGATCTCAGGATCAAGGTTCCAAACATCCTGGGCAGAAAAGTCCTCATGAGACTCTTATCTCCAATTACCCATTCAGAAATCACATGGCACTGTCTCAAAGTGGTAGAGCATTAGCCTTGAGCAAAGGAACTCACAGACAGTGCCCACATTGTGAGTTCAACCCCCACCAACAACAAAGACATAAAAAGAAAGAAATCAGTTTGATCAACATGTGTCCATCAGTGTCACCCATTTAAACTTTCTCCCCATTCCCACACAATTATACTTCCTCCTACAATTTGAACCTAAACTTCATTTATGTGTTCTACCACTAAGATACATTTGTATACTTTTAAACTGACAAAACACATTTAGGAGAGAGATCTTAGTAATTTGATATGTTAATGTAATATGTAATGATTAAATTCAGTAAATAGCATACCCTTCTCTTCATCATTAAATTAATGCAAGACAATTTAACAGGCAGGTGCATAAAAGAGCAGCGAGGCCCAGGGTCCTGCTTCAGGGTAGAAATGGCCCAGAATAACTTAGCACGGGAGTGAGCTTATCACCAGGGACTTAACAGTCAGCAACCGATATCGGGACAGAGTTCCATGGTACCACAGCCACAGAACCTCTCCTGCAACACAGATTGTCTATAAAGCCAAACAAGGCAGAGACAAGACCAACACTGGATATGGATGTCGTGTCTGATAATCTGCACTCGCACTAAAGCGGGGCAGCAGGAAAGACTGTCATTTCCATCACTGGATGAGTCTGTGGGAGCAGAGGACGCTTCTAAGCTCAGGACAGGTTTTGTGGTGGCAACATTCTTGCCAAGGCCACAATCCATATGGTGCAAGGCAAAGACCAAGATCAGACCAAGGTTCAGTGTGGATGTCATGTCTGATAATCCCACACACGCACATACAGAGGGAGGAAAGGGTTGGTGACATTTCAGAGAGACCAGAGAAGCCTCTCAGGAAACTGAAATGACTTGGGAGAGCCTAGAAAGGACAGGTTCTTGGGTTTTCACCTCAGCCTGGGGCAGAGGAAGGTGAGTTCCTCCTCTCCAAACACAGCAGGTCAGAACCACTCACTGAATGCATGAGAGGGGAGATCCAGCACTCCCTTAATCCATGTCCACCACTGACACACAGGGAAGGGAGAAGTGAACTTGGTGCTGCCAGAGTCTGATGTTAAAATCTAGACTACACTCTCATTCCTGTGACTGCACTCCTACTCCATATGACAGCAACAGCGTAAAATAAAGACAAAAAGGCACAAAGAGATTGCTGGGAACCAACTCTTCAGCAACATGAAATAATGTCAAAAGAGTAAAGCTTCATCATAACTATAGTAGTGATAATGTCTCTAAAAGGATTTACTCTCCATGGTGTATCATCCAAACAAAGGTCTCAAGGAAACAACAAAAGACAAATCTAGAACCCAGTGAAATAATGATCAGAAGACCTGCATTGAGAATTCTTTAAAAAGATAAATAATTCAGGTACTGGTGGCTCTCCTCTTTAATCCAAGCTACTCAGGAGGCTGAGATCTGAGGATCGTGGTTCAAAGCAAGCTCAGGCAGGAAAGTCTGTGAGACTCTGATCTCCAATAAACCATTAGAAAACCAGAAGTGCAACAGTGGTTCAAGCAGTAGAGCTTTTGCCTTGAGCTGAATAGCTCAGGGACAGCGCCCAAGCCCAGAGTTTAAGCCCCACGACTGACAACAAAAAGACACATATTGAAGTACAAGATAATATGCTTATATCAATGAAATGCAAATCAATCCCACAGTGAAATATCAGCTCACGTAAGTCAGCATGACTGTTATCACAAACATGGAAGAATATAAAGGCTGGTCGTCTGGTACAGTGTGGGGAAGTGTTCTTCTACTGAGAATGCAAACTTCAAAGTTTTATGTTGTTTTGTGGGTATTTTTTACACATTTAATTTGAGGAAGGGCCTGAGATTAAAGTAAAGGTTCAACAGGAGAAGAACAGATAAAGGAAATGGGATAGGTGTGGAGGAGATGGGGAAAAACCAGTTGTTTAAGGATACAAGTGGACCTCTTGCAACAATGAGAAGTACAAGTTGTCATGTCCAAAACGAGCTTTACAATGTCAGTGAGGGGGGGAAGGAGGGGGAGGAAGGAGAAGGATTGGGATGGGGGGGAAGGGGGAGGCTGGGAAGGGATGTGAAGGGTAAACCAAAGGAGGAGGCTGCAATGCTTGGTAAGAAATGTACGCATTATCCTGCCCATGTAATTGTAACCCCTTGTACAGTATGTTCACAAATAAAATTAAATTAAATAAAAAAACAAAAAAAGAAATGCTCGCAGAACAGTCACCAGGCACAATGGCAGAATGAGAGGACATGTGTGTCCCTCTCCACCCCAGACAGCTCTCAGTGTTCTCACACTCTGCCTCAGGCTCCCAAGGAGCTGCAGATACAGTGTGAACCACAGCACATGGTCAGTGCATCATGATGTCTCCAAGGTGACCATTGTCACCAAACTCCTCCAGCACAGTCACCTCTGCTCTGGAGCCCAATCTCTAGACTTCCCCCCAGAGCTGCTTTATAGCAGAGGACATGCAAATAGGACATCCCTCTGCCCATGAAAACCAGCCCAGCCCTGACCTGAGCTCTGTGAGCTGATTCCACCAGTGACTGAGCACAGACCACCACCATGGAGCTGGGGCTGCACTGGGCTCTTCTTGTTGCTCTGGTGAAAGGTGATTCATGGCGAGCAAGGGATACTGAGTGTGCAAATGGACATGAGTGGGAAGAACAGTGGATGTGTATGACCATTGCTGACCAGGATTCTCTGTGTTTGCAGGTGTGCAGTGTGAGGTGCGGCTGGTGGAGTCTGGGGGAGGCTTGGTGCAGCCTGGGGGGTCCCTGAGACTCTCCTGTGCAGCTTCTGGATTCACCTTCAGTAGTTACTACATGCACTGGGTCCACCAGGCTCCAGGGAAGATGCCTGAGTGGCTCTCATACATCAGTGGTAGTAGTAGTGACATAAAGTATGCAGACTCTGTGAAGGGTCGCTTCACCACTTCCAGAGACAATAGCAAGAACACACTTTACCTGCAGATGAACAGCCTGAGAGTGGAGGACATGGCCGTCTATTACTGTGCTAGACACACAGTGCAGGAAATCCAGTGTGGGCCAGAAACCAAACGCCCGGCAGGGCGCTCAGCACCAGCAGGGGGCGCTCAGCACACACTGAGGTCATGCTCAGTCAGCACCAGCAGGGGGCGCTGGGCACACACTGAGGTCATGGCAGTCACAGGAGCAGCTGTGGAGCTCAGGCCCTGACTCCTCTGTGTGCCTGGCCTCTCCACAGGATGCAGCGTCCCCCACAGAGCTGTCCACTGTGTTCTTACTGTTCTCCAACTCCTCAGCACACAGCTTGTTCTGTCTTCCATTGCCCTGTGTCTGTTGTGGTTGCTGATGCATCCTTGGGAGGACCAGACACAGCACCATGCATGGTCGGTGGACACTGCTGAGATCACTGACATCAAATCTGAAGAAGGTCAAGATCCCTGCTCAGTCCTTTCCTCTCAGACTCGGGAGAGACGCAGTGGACTCCCTGCCTAGGTCAGTCTTTATCCTCAGGTTGGAGTGCACGGGATGTTGTGCAGAGCCAGGGCCTCCATGTCACTGATGGATTTCAAGGCCCACTGTTCTCCTCACACAGCCCAGGCGGCCAGCCCAGCTTTGATCCCATTGTCCCCTTTCCTCTTGCTGATGACATGTGAGGGGCCATCAGTCAGGACCTGGGGCTGCTCTGTGACCCACTGAGTCCAGTCTTGGGGACCGCTGAGCTGTGGTAACCTGCAGAGGCCCAGTGACCCTCCCCCAGTTCCTCTGCCTCCGTCCCTGTAGATGACGAGGCTGGGTGGGTTCTCAGCCTCCCTCTCCTCTGCAGGTGTCCACTCCCAGGTCCAGCTGGAGCAACCTGGGGCTGAAGTGAGGACGCCTGGAGACTCGGCCAGGCTGGCCTGCAGGGCCTCTGGATACACCTTCACCAGCTATTATATGCACTGGGTGAGGCAGAAGGCAGGACAGGGGCTTGAATGGATTGGAAGGATTGATCCTAGAGATGGTGAGACCAAATACACTCAGAAGGTCCAGGGCAAGGTCTCCCTGACTGCAGACACTTCCTCCAGCACAGCCTCCATGGAGCTGAGCAGGCTGACAGTGGAGGACTCGGCTGTGTACTACTGTGCGAGGCACAGTGTGCACACCCACATCCTGAGTGTGTCAGAAACCTGAGGCAAGGCAGCTGCCTGGGGCTGTGTGGAGAAGGCTGATTCCCTGAGCACTGCTTAGAACACACAGATGATTCTGAGCCAAGGGCTGCAGACCCAAGCCCATGCTGAGTGTGGGAAAGGTTCCACCCATCCCATTCTCAGAAAACACAGACAGCAAGGGGTTCCCAGTGAATAAAGCCAGGGCAAACACTCCCAGCTAATAGTCATGTGAACACGTTTCCCAGTCAACTGATCCCCTGTCTACAGAGCTTTTTGCATAAATGGATGCTGGAGTTTGTCAAGGGCTTTTTCTGCATCAAGATGATCATTTTTTTGTTCTAGATATACATAGGTATACAACGCTGTGTAGATATGCACACATGTATATGTGTGTAGAATACATTTATTCCATGTGTGTTATATATGTGTGTATATGTTGCTCTAATGTGTACCCTATGTATAACTTCACACACTTATATACATATACAAATCTAATTTGCTTTTATGTAGTTTCCCTATGCATATTTTCCTATGCAAATCTGCAATGCACAGTTATGTACACTAATGCAGAGATTTATCAACCCTTCTTATCAGTGGAATATTGCCAGAGCCTGCCGGCAACGAAAGGGTATCCTGAATTAGGGGCGAGGACGGAAAAATAAGGACATAAGACAAAGGCTGAGGTCGGGAGGTCTGCAGCTCAAGACTGCAGCACCGTTTATTTTTAACTTTCCCTAATATATACTATTAGAAGTCAAGAGGTAACATAAGGTTACAGTAGTTCAGAAAAACAAGGAAAATTTCAGTAAAAACATAGTGCAGTAAAACAAGACAAGGTCAACTGGTAGAAAGTAAAACAAACTCTGCAGACATAGCAAAGCAATCCCGGGCACCTGGTGTTTTTTAAGTAAGCCAGTTCCTTGTACATGCCTTCAAGTGAGCACAGGGGTCAAGATGACCTTAGAGCTTTACTGTCAGCTCCCAACAGAATATGAGGGGAGTTTTTATATTCCCTGCACTATCAGCTGGGAATATGTCTAGAACCTGAAAGTCTGTTTCCTCTCATTTGTGTCCTGTGAACTGGTAAGCCAGACAAGGCTCATCAAACACCTATGTTGGAGACCCGAAACCTGCCTGAGAATGCTCTGGCCTCTTTCAAACACCTAATTGACAAGTAGCCGTTCTCGGAAATTCCCAGGTGCACATTTAGATAACTTCCTATAACAAACTACATCTGGCTAACCATAAAACTTCTCTTATCTCCAGCCCTAAGCAAACGGCGCCTGGCTAACCATAAAAGAAATCACAGGAGATACCTTTAAGATGAGCACAATGGCCAAAAGGATAAGCACAACCCATCCCTGACCCCGGGACTTCTCACCCTTGCTTCTGCAAAGCTTTTTTCATTCTTTCCCTTCCCCTGTCCCTTCGGGTATATAAACCCTGCCTCACTTTAATAAAGCAGACCTTGATGCGACTCAGAACGGCTCTGTCTTTCTTAATGCGCTTGGTCTCGATCCTCTCTCGCCCCCCTTGGTTCTTTTAGGAGGTGCCCCCTCGGATCTCCCACAAAATTACCTGGCCTGCTGGACAGGTCACACCTACTCCACAGGGAATATTCACCCAGAACCTCTTCCCCTCCTCTTACATGTTCACTTCACATGGGACGTCTTCTCTTTACTTACACTTTCACTTCACACGGGACATCTTACCTTCCTCTTACACATTCACTTCACATCAGATCTCTTCCCTTCCACTTACACATACACTTCACAATGGGCCTATTTTCTTCCCTTCCCTTATACATAAACTTCACAGGACCATTTTTCTTCCTTATACAGTCACATAAAGAGAATAACCTCTGTGCAATTGCAGTACCAAAATAATTCACAAACCATATTTGTTTAACTTCAGGTTCATCCTCATTGAAATATTTCTGCTTATAGAGAACCTATTCTGCTACAAAATGGAACATTGATCACACATTAAGTCTAAGTATAATTCTTGTGAAATACCCACAAAATCGGTGCCATTTTTATTTAGCAGAATGTACAGTCCAGGTGGTGTTCATGACAAAATGCAGAGGCTAGATCAGAGAATTACGCAGGTTCCCAGGCCTACCCATGCAGACTTCCCCAGAACTTGGACCTGCTGTAGGGTCATACATGGAGTAGAGTACATGGACCTATGGATGTACCGTGTCCTCCTACAGTCCTGGTGACATTATCTGGGGTCATAACTGAATTGCAGTAAATGGAGTTACATGGGTGTACCAAGACCACATACACTCCTGTGACTTACTCAGGTCATGAATGGAGCAACAGCCATGCACCGCTATCTCACAGTCCTGTCATGGTCGTGTGTTCTGCTGGGTTAGGAAAATGGGTGAAAATGATGGTCATGGAAACTTGCTGCACTTGAGAACCTCCATGATTTCCTGTCATGTGAACTCCCAAGTCTACAAAGTGAGGGGGTTGTGTGGGACCAGGTGGAATTCCTTCTTAGGAAAAATAAGAATGATGTCCAATAGTTAGAATGCCATCATTCTTAGAATGTATTCTGGTGAAATTTACATCCCCTGTGTCAGTTCTATACTGGACAAGTGGTAAAATTTCTGCTTGTATTAAATACAAATTTTCATATGTCTCCAGTCAAAGAAGCCTAACATCTTCCTTCCATTTCCTAAAGATGAGAAATGATGAGAACTCAGAGTCATGAATTGAACAGAGCTCTCCAATACAAGGTAAGGGTCTCTCAACATGCCTGAGAGAACTGAGTTACATTTCCCAGAGGAGAAGCTCCAAATGGCCTGGCAGTGCCAGGCAGCTCACAGCACCTGCAGAGACCTGCAGAGAGGTTCCAAATATTTGACTTCCCTCAGCTGTGAAGCAGAGAAGACCTTCAAGATGAACGCCTTTCCTCTCCCTCCTGCCCAGCAAACCAAACAAACCTTTATCTGTGAAGTGACCCGCCAAAGGGTGTAAACCACAATATTTCCTGAAAATAAAAAGCCTGGTCTAACTGGAGTCAAAGGATAAACAGTTTATTCTATTTTATGTTACAAAAGAGAATCTCCTGCATTGAAATAGTTTTCTTAAGAATGTATTTGGAAAGATGATGTCTTCAGGCTGGGGTATTGTGATCTAAGGAATACCCCATGGGTGTCTTGTGGGTGGAACACTGCCCCAGCCCAGAATTGTGCCCTGTGTGCTTTGAGGAGATGCGGGTCCCAGCAGTCCTTGTGGAAGAGGGACTGTCTGTGCTGACCTCTGATCTCAAGGTCACACTGGCCTGTGACTGTGGTCAGGAGGTCACACTGCTGGTCACTCTGTGCCAGTGGAGCTGCTCAGGCAGCTGGTTCTCCTTGTCCCTGTGTGCTGTCCAGGTCTGGTCAGAGTCAGGATCGGCCTGTGAACCCTTGAGGTCCTGTTGGTTGTTGCTGGCCTCCATCTCCATCAGGACCAGCAGTGCCTCTGGCATCAGCTTCACTGACTCATGAGGAGGGGCTGCACTGGACAGGAGACATGGTGACACCTAAGTCACCTCCACAGACACACGTGCACCTGAGAGAGACAGCAGAGCCCCGTCCTCCACACCACAGAGCTCTGCTGTCCACCTGGGGAGGATGTGGACTTCAGACACCTGCAGGGCCACTGGCCACCAGCAGGGGGTGGAGGGAACAAGCTGAGCTGGGCAGGGCTTGCTGTGATTGCTCAGATGACCTGGGTGTGTCCTGTGCAAGTGAAATGTGTGTCTGTTAACACTGGTTCAGATAGGAGCCAGGACCAGTGGATCTCACCTGTGACCCCAACTATGGGGAGCCTGCGTTCTGAGAAGTGGAGTTCCAAGCCAGCTTGGGAAGCAATAAACGAGAATCACAGCTCACATGACTCACCCAAAAACAGAGAGGAAGCTGCTGCTCAAGGGATAGAGCACCAGACGTGAGCACCAAAGCTCAAGGACAGTAACCCAGGCCCCGGGGACAACCCAGCACTGTCCATAGAGAAAGAAATGGACAACAAGTGCATTATATGCATGAATTAAAATAGAATCATGGAACCATTAATGGGGAAAAAGAGAAGACGGGTAGATAAGGAGAATGTGATGTAGGCAAACTGCAGGAATATATGAAGATATTGTGACAAACCTTGTTATGTGATCACTACTCACTAGGAAACATTAATAACCAGAGTCCCAAGCACAGCTCAAGGGCAGACATACTGCCTGGTGAAAAGTAGCTCCTCTGTTCAATTACTCCAGGAAAGCAGGATGTATTCCCACAGGTTACTTTTCTTCTCTTTTGGGTCAACTTCATTCTGGGGACACAGGACCTTGACCAGGAGCTCAGGAGAAGCTCAGGTTTGGAGTTCTGGTCTCTGAAAAGGAGACACAGCTTTCTCCCTGATTATCCCCCAGCACCTGTGACCAGCCTCTGTTCCCTGCATGTGCCGTCAGTCCCAACATGGAGGTCCTCGTGTCAAACAAAAGTGACACAGGAAGCAGGAAGGGGAGGTACCACACACCCTAGATTAAAATGCTGCTGGTTAAACTGAAGGAAGCTCAGCATGCTTCTCTGGATGCTGTCCTCACATAGACAGCACAGATTCATTTGAAACTACAGTGGACACTCCTGGCCATCGGGAAATAGTGGATCTTCTCAAGAAGGAGATGACGTCATCGGGTCTCACTCCTGCTCTCACCTCCTCCACTCATGACTTGTGGAAAGCCATCCGTGGGCCAGGGGCCTGTGGGTCCTGGGTGGTGGTAGTTCTGGGCTGACTGGGTCCCACCATCCCAGTTCATAGATCTGACATCAGGCAGGAGGCAGGGAACTCATGAGAACACTGGGATCTTCCACCCACCAGAGAGGCCATTTGCACTTCGGCTGGGTTGGGATCTGTGCCTGGGTCTAAGGAGTCAGAATGTCCATGGGGTAGATAAGCCCAGCAGATGATAAGGGCAGGGCCATATGCAAATCTCCCAGGCCCACAGAGTAGAAAGGCCAGGCTCCTCTGACTCATACACACAGGCCTCACCCTCCAGTCTCCAGAGGCACTCAGTCCACATCCTCACAGCATGGAGTGGATGTGGAGGCTCCTTCTCCTGCTGACAGTGGCCCCAGGTGAGGACCCCAGGCCAGGGCTGCCGAGGACTCTGAGGAGCTCCCGGCCCTAACTCAGTGTCTCCTCCACAGGTACCTACTCCCAGGTGCAGCTGGTGCAGTCTGGGCCTGAGCTGAAGAAGCCAGGAGAAGC
>NW_012267533.1:29646-31937 GCF_000151885.1 Dipodomys ordii
AACTAGCCTGGGAGGAGGATCACAAAATCCTGGGTAAAGGAGAGCATTTTTCTGCTTGCTCAAACAAACTGACTTAAGAAACCAGCCAAGCCACAGGAAAATCCAACACCACAAGCAGACCAGAGACTCCAACTAGAGACTGGTTATGGACACAATGGAGATACAGGATCTTCCCAATCTGCCACCCCCTACCCCGAAAAAATCAAAGAACTCTTTTTTTGTACCTTTTATACAAATTTTTTTTCTAAAACTTTTTTTAATTTTTAACTTAAAAAATTGTTTCCTATTAACTTTTTTTTCTTCCTCTTATAATTTTTATTTTAGGGGTATATGGGTGTGTGCTTTTTTTTTCTTTAATCTCTTTTTTCTTTTTTTAAATTTTTTTGTTTAGTTCTACTGACCATTTGATCCTTTTTTTCTTTCCTTCTCATTCTTTTCACCTTTTCTTCTCTTTCCTTCTTCTTTGTATGACTTAATTACTGTTCTGCTAATCCTCAGATATTCCAATAGTTGATTATTAGACCTTTGTAAGGTCCGCCCCTGGATGGCAAGCAGACTCCACCCTCCTCCCAGCAAAGTCTCCACCCAGTACCTGCGTTACCTAGGCAACTGGGACACCTGGAAGAGGTCACATCTGAATTTGATGTGGCCACACCTTTCCATGCCCATACCCTACATAAGGCCTAGCCCAGGCCCAGACGCTCTCTTGCTCTTGCTCTTTTTCTTGTTCTTTCTCTTGCTCTTGCTCTTCCTCTTGCTCTTCTTTTCTAGCTCTCTCTGCTCTTTCTCTGCTCTACCTCTTTCCTCTCTTTCTCAGCCACGTGGAGTGCCAACCTTGCTTGGTCCCAGCAGGTCTACTGAATAAACCTACCCCTTACCTGAATACCACGTGAGTGCTACTGTTCTTACCCCTCTCTCTGCTCTTTTCTAGCTCTTTTCTCTCTCTTTCCTCTCTTCCCAGCTCTATCTCTCATTCCCAGGCCTTTCCCAGCCACGTGGAGTGCCAACCTTGCCTGGTCCCAGCAGGTCTACTGAATAAACCTATCCCTTACCTGAATACCATGTGCGTGCTGGTGCTGTTCTTACTCGGCTACCTCTTTTAAAAACCTAACAACCTTATCCCCCACTGTGTACACACTTAATCCAGAAATTTATTACTCAATTCAAAACTTCTTAGATTTAAATTCCTTAATAGCAGTACTACCTCTTTATACCTATATAATATTTTAAGAATTTTTATTTTTAAGTTTTTCACATCTCTTTTCTAGCCCTACCCTTCTCTTATCCTATCCACATTCTTCTCTGAGTATTACATTTTATATTTGCATGATTTTAAGGGTTTCACCTTTTAATTTTTAATTGTTGTTTTTCTATTTTTTCTTGTCTCTTTTTCTCTCTTTCTCTTTCTTCTTCTTTTGTCTCTCTCTACTATCATTCTATCCAACCTATTTCTTGCTTTGAGATTAGGACTTAGTTAACTCTCCCATTGCCTTTCCACATCCCTTTATTCCTACTTTTACCCACATCTCTCCCTAAACCTAATAATTTTGGTTTGCCAAATTCTTCTTTGCAGTTCATAGTCCATTAATACATAGTTGTTTGATGTTGAATAGCTATATCTGTTGAACTAGATGGTATCTGCAGACTTTTGACTGTGCAACTACAGACGTTGGATGATGCTTGCCTTAATATAGTGTTCTAGCACAAAGCTGGTGTTACTTTAATCCCAAATGGGCAGGGAAAGCCAGAAAAAACACAAGAAAAATGGCAAGTCCTGGTATCTCAACTCCCACTCATGATAATCAGGGGAGAGAACAGATAATGAATAATCCAGAGGAGAGTTCTCAGAAACCTCTACAATCACTACTGGTAAACATGGTTAATAAAAAGATTGAAAACGTGCGAAGAAATCTGTATGAGCATGATAAGGAGAGAGAGGAGGCAAACAAAGGTCAATACAGGAATATCATGAGCATGAGGAAGCTACTCAAAGATTGATACAGGAATTTCTTGAGCACCTTGAGAACACTCAAAGAGAAATAAAGGAATGGCGTGAGCAGGCTGAGATCAGTCAAAGAGATAGACAGGAATTGAGGGAGCTGGCTCAGAACAGACAAAGAGAAAGTCGGGAATGGATTGAGCAGGCTGAGAACACTCAAAGAGAACTACAGGAATTGAGTGAATGTGAGGAAGCTATTCAAAGAGTAATATAGGAATTGAGAGAGCAGGATGAGAATAGACAAAGCTCACTAAAGGCATTCATGGAATCCATAAACAGAGAGCTGAAAGAA
>NW_012267533.1:33320-34131 GCF_000151885.1 Dipodomys ordii
AGGAGGATATTACAATTCTAAATATCTATTTGCCAAACAACAGAGCACCCAAATTTATCCAAGAAACACTAATTTCCCTCAAATCCCACATAGATCCAAAGACATTAATTGTTGGGGACTTTAACACACCATTTCCCCCACTAGGTAGGTCAACTCGACAAAAACTCAACAGAGAAACCGCAGACCTAAACAACTGCATAGATCAACTAAATTTAACAGACATCTACCTATTATTTCACCCAGAAACATCAGAATACACGCTCTTCTCAGCAGCACGTGGAACATTTTCCAAAATAGACCACATTTTAGGCCACAAAGAAAATTGTCTAAATTCAGAAACATTGAAGTTATATTTTGCATGCTCTCAGACCACAAGGGAATAAAATTAGAACTCAACACCAAAAGCCACCAAAGAAAGTCCTGTACTACATGGAGGCTGAACAACACACTATTTAATCACCAGTGGGTAATGGAAGAGATTAGAAAGGAAATTCAAATGTTCATGATATTCAACAAAAATGAACACACAAACTACCAGCTCCTCTGGAACACAGCAAAGGCTGTACTCAGGGCAAGTTTATCCAAGAGTTCCTACATCAACAAATTGGAGAAATCTGAAACCAACAATTTAACGAGACATCTGAGCTTCCTTGAAGAAGAGCAGCAAGATAAACCCCAATCCAGTAGACGGGAAAAAAAAATTTTAAATGTAAAATTGGATGTCAAGATGTTAATGTAAGAGATTAGTGTAATTGTGAAATGTTCTATACATTATCAACTATATAAAGCTTTCTATATTGAATGTACATTA
>NW_012267533.1:34781-35094 GCF_000151885.1 Dipodomys ordii
TGTAAGAGATTAGTGTAATTGTGAAATGTTCTATACATTATCAACTATATAAAGCTTTCTATATTGAATGTACATTATACAGATCGTTCCTATGTATACATAAAAAATTTTAAAAATAAAGGGATTGACTGCTTTGTTAATGAGAAAAAAAGAAATAATTAAAATTAAATCCGAATTAAATGAATTAGAATCCAAAAAAACCATAGAAAGAATCAACAAAAAAAAAGAGTTGGTTCTTTGGAAAAAATTAACAAAATTGACAGACACTTAGAAAATCATATCAGAAAAAGAAGAGAACACACCCAAATAAATA
>NW_012267533.1:36300-39022 GCF_000151885.1 Dipodomys ordii
GGAAGGAAGGATGGCCAATAGACACATGAAGAAATGTTCAACCTCCCTAGCCATAAAAGAAATGCAAATCAAAGCAACATTGAGATACCACCTCATCGCAGTTAGATTAGCTATAATCAAGAACTCTAATAATAACAGATGCTGGAGTGGATGTGACCAGAAGGGAACCTTACTGCATTGTTGGTGAGAGTGTAAACTTGTTCAACCACTTTGGAAAGTAGTATGGAGGTTCCTCAAAGGACACCACATAGAGCTCCCCTATGACCCAGAAATCCCAATTTGGGGCATTTACCCAAATGATCACAAACAAGACCACACTAAAGCTACCAGCATGACTGTGTTTATTGCAGCATTATTTACCATAGCTAAGATATGGAATCAACCCAGATGCCCCTCAGTAGATGAATGGATCAAGAAAATGTGGTGCATATACACAATGGAATTCTATGCCTCCATCAGAAAGAATGACATTGCTCCGTTTGTTAGGAAATGGAAAGGCTTGGAAAAAATATTAAGTGAAGTAAGCCAGGCCCAAAGAAACATAGGTCCCATGGTTTTCCTTATTTGCAATAACTGGTATATGTCTGGGCTGGGAAGGTGGCTCAGTGGTAGAGTGCTTGCCTTGTATGCATGAGGCCCTGGGTTCGATTCCTCAGCACCACATAAGCAAAAAGAAAAAAGCCGGAAGTGGCGCTGTGGTTCAAGTGGTAGAGTGCTAGCCTTGAGCTGAAGAGCTGAGGGACAGTGCCCAGGCCCAAAGTTCAGGCCCCACAACTGGACCCCCCCCAAAAAAAAACAAAAAAAAACTAGTATATGTCTAAGTCAAGCAGAAAAGTTCAGATAAGTTGATATTAGGAAAAGGAAACCTAAGATATGTATTTAAATGTTTTTTTCTTTCACGCAATTGTTTCTAACACATTTATAAGATTATTTCTTTGTTGCTTTGTATATCCCTCCCCTATGATATAACCCCTGTTTATGATGTCAGTATAATTTATGGAGGGGAAGGGAAAAAACAAATCGTTTAAATCGGGATACAGGTGGACCCATTACAACAATGAGATGTACAAGTCATTATATCGAAAACGAACTTTACAACTTTGATGTGGGGGGGAGGATTGGATGGAGGTGCGGGAAGATGATGGAAAGGGGAAACAAAGGAGGAGGCTACAATGCTTGATAAGAAATGTACTCATTATCTTGCCCATGTAATTCTAACCTCTCTGTACAGTCTTTTCATAACAAAAACAATAAAAAATTAAAATGCCCAGCATAAATATACCCAAGTACAGAAGGCCCTCTACAATGACAACTCTAAAACACTGACATAAGGAATTGAAGGGGACACTTATAAAAATCAAGGGAGTGGAAGGACATTAAATTACAAAGACCGAGATAACAGATACTGTGAAAATGGCCATTTTACCAAAAGGGGTCTAAAGACTTGATCAATCTCCATCAAAAGTACCATGGCCTTCTTCTCAGAAATGGAAAGTGAAAGTGATACTGTCACTTGGAAGTACCAAAGACCTGGAGGAAAAGGAGTAGTGCTGGAAGTGGACAAGACTTAATTCACATTTTGCCCTCAGGAGAGAATAACATTCAATTTGTACAGTAAACACACCATATGCAGAAGAGGACGAAATCTTGGCCATACATGCATCTTACAGAGGATGAATTTCCAGGATACATGAATCCCTCAAATAATTAAACACCAGTACACACAATTCCATTAATAAATATATAGAGGAATTGGTCAGAGCTCAAAATAAGCATCTCCTATGGCCAATAACACATAAAAGATATTCAATATTCTCAGTCATAAATGAAATGCACATCATGACTGCACTGCATTCCAACTGTACTGCAGGACTTCAACCAGGGCAATGAACCTAAGCGAGAAGGAATGAAGGGACAAGAGACACTAAGAATGACAGCAAGACAAGGATTCTGATCAAGCTGCAAATTTTTATTTTTCACACAGGGGTATTTATATGCTTAGAATAAGGAAGTTTTCCATTGGCCATAGCAGCTGCAGGATGTTTGCTTAGGCCAGTGTGAAAAGGTGGTCATTAGCAGCTACAGGGTGTTTGCTTGGGGCAGGATGAAAAGATCAGATTCAGTAAACAGCCTCAAGATGTTCCAGTGAGAGAGTCAAGCTATCATGCTGAGAGACTCCCTTTTGGCTCCCAACATCTCCCCCTTTCTTATTTAGAAAATTGACCATCAATTGTTGGCTGCTCTTTTTAAAGGGGTGACAGAGGCTCTGTTCCTCTAAGGGCACAGGGTTTTTCTCCCTCCCCAGCAAGCATCCTCACTCGGGGAGGGGAATTTTACAAGCCTTGGAATGTTTTTTGAGGAGACGGCTTGTAGGTATGCATGCCAACCGTCATGCACCAGAGCTTGCCACTCAGGGGTCTTGGGTTTTGGGATCTCGCGGATCCATTCCCCTGCACCCTTGATTTGAGCATTTTTAGTTCCTCCCATAGGTGCATCCTCCCCCAAGCGGAGGGGCCTATAGGAGGAGGGGCGAACCTATCCCTTATGGCAAGGGCGCAATAGGTCTTGTCCATTGAATGGTCAGGAGTTATGAATAAGGAGAAGGGTTTTCTAAATAAGAAAAAGGAAGGGGGGTTCCCACTGGAACAAGCTCATGGCAAAACACTAGTTAAAAGCCTGGGGTAAATCCTAGATCTCAATGCCTTGGTCTGCCATATCAAGG
>NW_012267533.1:39072-41948 GCF_000151885.1 Dipodomys ordii
TTATGAATAAGGAGAAGGGTTTTCTAAATAAGAAAAAGGAAGGGGGGTTCCCACTGGAACAAGCTCAGGGCAAAACACTAGTTAAAAGCCTGGGGTAAATCCTAGATCTCAATGCCTTGGTCTGCCATATCAAGGCGATGGTGATGAACCTGTATGGTCTTAGAAGCCAAGAGATTAATCCGTTATTTAATAAATTCAAACAAGAGGGTCCATGTCTGGAGTTCTAGCTGCATCTGTAAGAGAAAAGGCATCATCCTTGGGGGGAAGGTTTCCCCTGGGTTGTGGTAAGCCATTCACCTGTTTTATCAAGCATTCTGGCAGCCACCTTGGGGCTGCTTGTTCTTGATCTAAAAGACAAAGAGTGTCAGGGAGTGGTCTACCTGTAGCTTGGGAGGGCATTGCCCCTTGGCTTTGTTTGCCAAGGGACATTCACATGCAAAGTGACCAGGTTGTTTACAATTAAAGCAAGTACCTAGCCAGGGACTGAACTTTGAAATGCCTTGGTAAAATCAGAGCCTATGGCAAGCCGCATGGCATGAGCAGTCCCTACTCCAGCACTAAGCCTGACGAACTCAGAGAGGTCACCCTTGTTTTTATGTGGCCAGAGGACATCTTGACATGCTGGATTAGCATTTTCAAAGGCAAGATGTTTAACAAAGGCACTTTCACTTTCACTAGCCCCAAGAAGCCTTTCCACAGCCAATTAAGCCGCCAGACAAAGTCACTGTAGGATTCATCTGGCCCCTGTATAACTTTTGCCAGGGAAGTATTAGCCGATCCCTTTTGAGGGAGATGCTTCCAAGCATAAAGGCCAGCGTTTTGAATTTGTGCCAAAAGTCCAGTAGGAAAGCGCGCCTGTTTAACATTGGTATCAAAGGGCGCATTACCCAAAAGTTTAGTATAGGTCCAGGTTTTTGAAGATGTTTTAGCCAAATTTTTTTTGAACGGTCTCTCTACATTGTTCCTTAAAGTCCGCATTCCATAAAAGA
Organism: Dipodomys ordii; assembly: GCF_000151885.1. Taxonomy (NCBI): domain Eukaryota; kingdom Metazoa; phylum Chordata; class Mammalia; order Rodentia; family Heteromyidae; genus Dipodomys; species Dipodomys ordii. The sequence continues at coordinate 40,062 of NW_012267533.1, forward strand.
AAATCACCCCCACTAAGGTTGGCGCGGGCCAGGAACTTCCAATCATTAGGGGTGAGCCAGCGCGCACTTTGGTTTTCTAACAAGGCTAACATATAAGGGGCAGTCGGGCCATATTGGGCACATGCATTTTTAAGCTTGTCAACAAACTGAAAGCTAAGCCTCTTATATTCTTGTTGGCCTTTTCTCTGGGTGGGTTGTTCCTCTTCATCCCCAGCATCCTGTTCCTCATCCTCCTTTTCCTCCTCTTCTGATTCATCCTCCTCACCTTCTGAGGTCCTATTTGTCTGGCTCTGAGTTACTGGAAAGTCGAGAACTGGTTGATGGCGTGATATAACCTTAATTTTATTAGGCGGTTTAGGCCTATCGGCCAAGGCCAGTGTGCTGAGTTCATAATCAAGGGACCACAGTTCTTTTAAAAGTTGAAGGTGTTCTCGCCTATGTTGAAGGGACTCACATAAAGGTGCCAGGTTAGGTAAAGGGGGGAGAGAAAAAACATCTGGATCTGGAGGGACGGTGGGCTTTTGAAGGGCTGGGTCACAAAAGGAAGGGATTTTCAGTAAATTGACCAGAAGGCATATCTAATACAACCGATGGGCAAGCTGCGGGGGGCCAAGAAGCATGTTGGAGAACCTCCTCTCCCGTTTTTACAAGTTGTAAAATTCCACTATCAAATAGAGAACATTTTAAAATGTCATTAATCAAATTCCAATAGGAAAACATGGTAGCAGGAACCTTTTCCGAACCAAAGGTTTCATAATAATCTGTTAAACAATCTCCTACTCTTTGCCATCTTTTTGCATCTATGGTTCCTTCAAAGGGGAACAGGACACAAGTCCTCTATGAATGAGAAAAATAATTGTAAATCCCTTTTCTTAACCCATGTTCCCCGTGTTTTGAAGGCCTCCTTGAGGTCTGACAGAAATAGATCATGTGACAATATTGCTTGTCCCATGGTGGGTCACTCACCATTCGCCGTCCCCACTCTCCTCCTGGATCTGTGTCTCGGCGGGGTCTGTCGAGGTGATCTCAGACTGTACTTGGCCAAGTTTTCTCAGAGGACAGCATTCCTTCCTTAGTCAGAGGCTCATGCCTCACATTGGGTGCCAGTTGTCCTGACCCGCAGGACTTCAACGAGGGCAGAGAACCTAAGTGAGAAGGAATGAAGGGACAAGAGACAAGAAAAATGACAGCAAGACAAGGATTCTGATCAAGCTGCAAATTTTTATTTGTCACACAGGGGTATTTATATGCTTAGAATAAGGAAGCTTTTTCATTGGCTGTAGCAGCTGCAGGATGTTTGCTTAGGGCAGTGTGAAAAGGTGGTAGGTAGCAGCTACAGGGTGTTTGCTTGGGGCACAATGAAAAGATGGGATTCTGTAAACAGCCTCAAGATGTTCCAGTGAGATAATCAAGCCTATCATACTGAGAAACTCCCTTTTAGCTCCCAAAACTGTACCCTGACGATCATCAAGAAAAGGTACGGGAACTGACAAAGATGCAGGAAAAGAAACCTTGCGTGGTGCCCTCAGAATGTGAGCCAGTGCACTATGGGACTCAGAATGGAAAACCCTCCACAGACTAAAAGCCAAGACACCATGATCCTTCTCCTCACTCCTGCACACACCCAAGGGGGTCTCGGGCAGTCTATGACATAGTGACCACACAGTTGTGTTTGTCTTGAACTGTCTACAATAGGAAAGGTTTGGGGATCAGACTGAGTCCCTTCAATGGATTCCTCAATGGATGAACCTAGAAAGTGTGCTATGTATACAGAATGGAATTACTCAGCTGTATAGAGGAATGAACTTACATCACTGGAAGAAAAATTGAAGAAATTGAGAACACTTTGTTGATGAAAATAAACCAGACTCCAAAGGAGTAATGCTG
>NW_012267533.1:43068-48630 GCF_000151885.1 Dipodomys ordii
TACCCACTACAATATATAAATGACTGAGAACTCGTGTGTGCACGTCCACACTGTGTGAGCCCAGCAGGAACTCAAGTCATGGAAAATCGTTCAGTCTCTCAAGCTTCAGGTCTCTCAGTTGATGTTTGGATTTTGTTGGTAACTATGGTTACCCTTTCTTTCCCATCATCCCTCTGGGAATATCTGCTCTATTCCAGGCTCATGTTGTATTTACAACACACGTAACTTGTGACTCAACACCATGTGATTCAGACAATAGCAAAATATTGGAATCTGAATGTAAAGTTAGCTCTGGGGGCACTAGCGCTTTGCTGCAGGTGCTATGGATGAATCATTTGGAAGGTACAATGTGAAAGGAGTCCAGGCCGAGGTGGGAAGCTATGGGGTGCATGCCTTGGCTCCCCAACATTCATGACCTGGAATTTAACCCTTGCAGGGAAGCAGCCTGACTCATGGATGGTGAGTGTCCTCCTGTCCCTTTGAGGAAGGGAGCTGATCTTTCCTTCCCATCCTGCAAGGGAAGGAGGCAGGTGTCTCTTCTGCCACACGAGGACACAGCACGTAGACCACCTAGGAACCAGAAAAACAGCTCAAAGCAAACAATAAAGTGCTTGACTTTGAATACCTTGACCCCAGCCTATGAGAAACAAATCCTCACCCTGCATAGGTTTCCCCATCGGGGATATATTTATACCACCAAGAATGGACAAAGACACCACTGAGCTGAACTTGGTGGCTATGCAGGGGAAAACATCCAGCAAACTATGGATTGAGGCCAGCCTGCACAAAGTTGATGAGACTATATCTCACAATAATCCAGGCATGAGGCCCACACCTGTAAACTCAAATATAATGGGCATCCTAGGAAGATGACAGCATGAGGCTAGCCCTGGACAAAGTCATTTCACCCTAAGTGAGAAACAGCGTAGAGTCAAAGGAGCTGAAGACATGGCAGAGAGCGTGCTGAGCAAACACAAGGCTGAGATTTCAAACCCAAATGCCAAAAATAAAAGTAGATGAAAAGTGAACATAAAACGACCACCCTAAAATGATCCCCTTAGCACATTTGCAGTAGGAAGCACACAGCCTTCCTTAACCCACAACCACTGCTGGTGGGAGGAGGGGTGGAGCGGAAGCCAAGGACTTGCTTCCGGAAGAATGCCCCATTTCCTGACTCTGCTGCTGGTGAAGCAGATTTCCCTGTGCTGTGGTGCTTATGAAATGTTATAAACAAGTCCTCTGTGTGGTAAAGCTGAACAAGTTTGCAACAAATAAAATAAGTGCATTTCCATAGTTTAAAAGTGACAAAATGGTCAGATGGGTTGGTTCCACCTCCTCGGTAGGGGAGACCGGCAGGAATGACTGGAACCAGTCCCAGAGACACAGTGTCAGCCCAGAGATAAACACGGTCATGCACAGCAATCCATTCAGCTGCACAGAAAGCACAGATAGGAGAACACCGCCCATACCACCAGGAAAAATGCATGGCCATAGCCCCAAAATCACTAAAGAAATATACAGCAAAAATGGTTGGACACACAGCTCAAGGGGCAGTACACCTCTCTAGCAATCAAGAGACTCTTCTATTACAAATTCATACCACCAAACAATGTGACACATGCACACATCATGACACCTAATGTGAGCGAGGACTGACTGTGCTGTGTAAAATACAGTAAGATGAGATCTCCTAAAGCATTTGCTCTGCTGCGGGATGAGGTCTGTGTTCTCTTCCATGTAATCATTGTCACTGCTGACTTCAGGTTCTCCTGTCTTCTCTGCACTGCCTTTGCTCAGATTCCACCCCAGAGCTGGCTATATACCAAGAGGACATGCAAATGGGGCCTCCCTCTGCTCATGAAAAGCTGCAGCTCTGCACGTCAGGCCTGACTTCCAGGGGTCCATCCTGAGATCAGCACTGGGCACAGACCTCCACCATGGAGGGGGCTCTGACCTGTGTTTTCCTTGTGGCCATTTTACAAGGTAATTTGCAGAGAAGAAGGGACACTGGGTGTGTGAGTGGAGCTGAGTGGGAGGCACGGTGGATGTGTGTGACCATTGCTGACCTGGATTCTCTGTGTTTGCAGGTGTGCAGTGTGAGGTGCAGCTGGTGGAGTCTGGGGGAGGCTTGGTGCAGCCTGGGGGGTCCTTGAGACTCTCCTGTGCAGTGTCCGGATTTACCTTCAGTGGTTATTGGATGAACTGGCTCCGACAGGCTCCAGGGAAGGGGCTGGAGTGGATTTCATCCATCGATGGTAGTAGTAGCACATACTACCCAGACTCTGTGAAGGGCCGCTTCACCATCTCCAAAGACAACAGCAAGAGCACACTTTACCTGCAGATGAACAGCCTGAGAGTGGAGGACACAGCCGTCTATTACTGTGCTACCGACACAGTGCAGGAAATCCAGTGTGGGCCAGACACAAACCTCCCTGCAGGGCACTCAGCACCAGCAGGGGGCGCTGGGCACACACTGAGGTCATGCTCAGTCAGCACCAGCAGGGGGCGCTCAGCACACACTGAGGTCATGCTCAGTCAGCACCAGCAGGGGGCGCTGGGCTCACACTGAGGTCAAGGCAGTCACAGGAGCAGCTGTGGAGCTCAGGCCCTGACTCCTCTGTGTGCCTGGCCTCTCCACAGGACACAGCGTCCCCCACAGAGCAGTCAACTGTGTTCTTACTGTTCTCCAACCCCTCAGCACACATCTTATTCTGTCTTCCATTGCCCTGTGTCTGTTGTGGTTGCTGATGCATCCTTGAGAGGACTAGACACAGCACCATGCACATTCGGTGGACACTGCTGAGATCACTGTGGTCAAATCTGAGGAAGGTCAAGATCCTTGCTCAGTTCTTACCTCTCAGACTTGGGAGAGACGCAGTGGACTCCCTGGCTAGGTCAGTCTTTATCCTCAGGTCGGAGTGCACGGGATGTTGTGCAGAGCCAGGGCCTTCATGTCACTGATGGATTTCAAGGCCCACCGTTCTGCTCACACAGACCAGCATCCAGCCCGGCTTTGATCCTGTTGTCCCCTTTCCTTTTCCTGGTGACATGTAAGGGGCCATCGGTCAGAACCAGGGGCTGCTCTGTGACCCACAGAGCGCAGTCGCTGAGCTGTGGTTACCTGCAGGGGCCCAGTGACCCCCACCAGCTCCTCTGCCTCTGTCCCTTTCTACACATGCTGTAGATGAGGAGGTTGGATAGGATTCTCAACCACAGTTCTGGATCTGGTTGCTGCTTGATCCTAGAAAGACTCATGAGTTCTTAATTGTCTCTGTGTTGTCCACACCTGTCCTTCACACTAAGTCCCCTACAGACATGGCCTGTATTCAGTCTCTAGACCCCAGGCCCAGTAACGGGACCTGGAGGTCAATGAGGCTGTGGCCCTGGCTCCTGCATGCCTGGGAAGAACTCACTGGTGTCCCCAGGCTGCTTGCCCTGGACTGTCCCGTCCTCCTCTCTATGGACTCTGGCAGGAAGCTCAGGGGATACCTGTAGCTAAGGGGACATGGATGAGTGTAAAAACAGTCGTCACTTGGGATTTCACCTGCATCACCTCACTGTCCTGAGCCTGTGCACATGGGACTGAGGACCGGCTGGGGCCAGGTCCTCCTGGAGCACGTGGGCTGTGGAGGTGCAGGGTGGGTGGGAGCTCCTGCGATTGGCCATCAGGAAGAGATCTAGAACCTCCTGCAGAGCCTGCTGCAGATGCTGTCTCTGTGGTGAAATGTCATCCTCTCTGGGCTGTTCCCACTCAGATCCACCCAGGTTGCCAGAGAGGAATTAGTGAGGAATTTCATTCCATCCACACAACACCTCCACTGCAACCTTCAACAGGCTTGGCTTTTAATGTGCCGCATTGATCTGCCGGGGGGTATTTCCAGTCCTGGGTCACTCAAAAGCCAGGCTGCGACGCCCCAGTATCAAGTGTGTGTTTGTGTAAAGGCCTGGAGAAAAGGCTCTTCAGAGACAAGTGAGGAGTGGGGACAATGTGCCTGTGGGGCCTGGGTCTAGCGTGGCCACCTTCCTGGGTGACAGGTTTCTCACAATGTGCGTGGATGAGAGCAGTGCTCCATGTGCAATAAGAGGAGAGAGCTCAGGTCATCCCTGCTTCCCAGAACAACGATGCTTATGGTCCTCTCCTGCTGTTGTTATATGTCTCACTGGGACACATATAATAGACGCTATGGAGAGATCAAAGAGTACAGCTCTTCACAAAGACTAAGTCAAAGGACAACAAAGTAAGCACCAGAAAGTGGGTACTGGGAGTGGAGAGATGAGGGGCAAATGGTAGAAGGATGAAGGAGACAACGTGGAGAACACTGGCAAGAATACAGTGCATAGGCCATAGAATTGAGAACAGTGAGCTAAGGGTGGGTCAAAGGGGAAAGGTGAGGAAGGAATGACACAGATCCACATGCCTTGTGTCCACAAACTGCTTTGTTCAATGATGTCAGCATACATGTCTTGAACATTGAGCAGAGACAGGGAAGAGGAGGTGGAGGAGTGGGCTAGAATGTTGAAAGGGGCAATGTTGATCAAGCCTCAGTGTGTTTATAAACTGCCTCACTGAACGGCACCTTTATTTTTTATTTAATTAAAAAAATGTTGTGTAGTTGATGTACAGAGCAGGTTTAGTTACGTGAATCAGGTACATTCAGTGCAGTTTTTTATGAACCATTCTTCCCATCTGTTGCTCTCTCCCAATCCTTCCCTCCTGTCCCTACCCATTAGATTTCCAGTTCATTTTCCACAGTGTCTGGTGAGTATCTCTATGATATTTGTTCATTCCTGTTCCAGATTTTAGGTGACCCCCTTACCCTCCCAAATACAAACAATAAACAATACAAAAGGCAGAGGGAAAATGTTTTTAAAAGCAAATGGCTCAGCAATCTTTACTATTGGAAGCAGAGTTTAACTTCTCTAAAGAAGTTCATATTCCATCACTGGGTTTCTTGAAGCCAATTGATTACAGACATTTCAGTTTATTCACTCATCTAACAATCTCTGTCTTCCACCTGCATCTCCTCTGTGCACTGCCCTCCTGAGACTTCTGCCCCAGAGCTGCTTTATAGCAGAGGACATGCAAATAGGACGTCCCTCTGCCCATGAAAACCAGCCCAGCCCTGACCTGAGCTCTGTGAGCTGATTCCACCAGTGACTGAGCACAGACCACCACCATGGAGCTGGGGCTGCGCTGGGTTCTCCTTGTTGCTCTGTTGAAAGGTGATTCATGGGGAGCAAGGGATACTGAGTGTGCAAATGGACATGAGTGCGAGGAACTGTGGATGTGTGTGACCATTGCTGACCAGGATTCTCTGTGTTTGCAGGTGTGCAGTGTGAGGTGCAGCTGGTAGAGTCTGGGGGAGGCTTGGTACAGCATGGGGGGTCCCTGAGACTCTCCTGTACAGCCTCTGGATTCGACTTCAGTGATTACTACATGCACTGGATCCGCCAGGCTCCAGGGAAGAGGCCTCAATGGCTCTCATATATCAGTGGTGATAGTAGTGACCCAGAGTATGCAGACTCCGTGAAGGACCGCTTCACCATCTCCAGAGACAACAG
>NW_012267533.1:49140-58683 GCF_000151885.1 Dipodomys ordii
TGCACTGCCCTCCTGAGACTTCTGCCCCAGAGCTGCTTTATAGCAGAGGACATGCAAATAGAACGTCCCTCTGCCCATGAAAACCAGCCCAGCCCTGACCTGAGCTCTGTGAGCTGATTCCACCAGTGACTGAGCACAGACCAGCACCATGGAGCTGGGGCTGTGCTGGGTTCTCCTTGTTGCTCTGTTGAAAGGTGATTTAGGGGGAACAAGGGATACTGAGTGTGCAAATGGACATGAGTGGGAGGAACAGTGGATGTATGTGACCATTGCTGACCAGGATGCTCTGTGTTTACAGGTGTGCAGTGTGAGGTGCAGCTGGTGGAGTCTGGGGGAGGCTTGGTGCAGCCTGGGGGGTCCCTGAGACTCTCCTGTACAGCTTCCGGATTCACCTTCAGTAGTTACTACATGAGCTGGATCCGCCAGGCTCCAGGGAAGGGGCTGGAGTGGGTTGCACAAATTAATCCAAATAGTGGAAGCACATGGTATGCAGACTCTGTGAATGGCCGGTTCACCATCTCCAGTGACAACAGTAAAAGCACGCTGTACCTGCAAATGAGCAGCCTGAGAACCGAGGACACGGCCCTGTATTACTGTGCAAGAGACACAGTGAGAGGAGCCCTGTGGGAGCCCAGACACAAACATGCACACAGCCTGAGGCCAGCAAGGGGCGCTGAGCCCTCGTCAGCTGCAGGTGTGGTGAGGAGGCGGCCCTGGGGTCTGGCCTCCACCCTCCCAGGGCTCCAGGACCCCAGCTGGTGTCTGCCCTGCGCTGCTGCACGAACACAGAGGCTGGGCTCCTTCCATCTGAATGCCAGGCAGGGCCTGACAGAGCAGCGAGGCCCAGGCTCCGGCTCAGGCAGAGCTGGCTCCGCACAGGCCAGGGCGGGTCTGGAGCGCTCAGGGCTCCGGGTGCGTGCTCTCCCGCAGGCTCAGCACAGAGACTCCAGGCTTCCTGCTGAGCACAGACTGGGCCCGGCTGTGGGAGTGGTGACCGCAGACTCCCGGAGCTCGCGCTGAAAGGACCGGCCTCTGTCCTCCCACCAGGCCAAGCTCATCAAATTCTGGTCCAATCATGTGTGTGTGCAGATCCTTGTCTGACATGACCCACCCATGTTCACCTTCGCTTTTATGAGTTTGCAACTCTAAACCGCTGCATGTGCGTTGTGGGCTCACCCCACTGTCGGGCACGTCTTCCTGAGGATCACATGTGGCTTGTCTGTCGGAAGAAGGTGGGTGGACTGCGGTGCCGGCGTGCACAACCATATCATGCAGGAAGACAATGCAAGGGTGGACAGGAAGTGGCCGTGCACAGGATGGAGTGGGCAGACAGAATGACACACACCAAGTAGAAATTAGGGACAAGGCAGGGAGCATGGAGCACAGGACATCCTAGGGAGAATGTGGCAGAAGTGGCTGAAGTACGTTCACATCTTGGATGACTGTAGAAGTCCACCTCAGGCAGGCCAGCAAGCTTATGGGAGTGTGAATCTCTCAGCAGCGTCAAGCATTCAGGATTGCTTTCTTTGATTACAGGTAATAAAATGTGAGAAGAGGACAAAGGATAATGTACTCAGAAAGAATCAACCGGTAATGAACAGAGTATTCTATTAGGAGGTACTGCAATACTGCAGTGACCAGAGGAACAAATCCTAAGATTTGCTGTGGACAGAGAGAGGCCGGGGCTGCTGACCAGGAAAACAGAAATGAGAACCAGGGACATTTCACAGGCAGCCACACCCATCCCAGACCCACACGGCAGCACCTTCTGTGTTCTGCTGGGATTTTAACATGAAACACACACACATTTTAAACATCACCCTCAAGGACTGAAATGACTGTGGGACATCAGGGCCTCTGGTCCTGAGTGAGGCTCTGTCCTGTTCAACCCCAGACCCAGGGCCTGCACCCCTCCCACCAGGCCCCATTCTGAACGTTCACCTGATGTGCTGGGGACCAAGACCTGACTTTCCACTTGGACCTCCAAGTTAGGGAACCCAGAAGCACTACCCTCCTGACACTTTTGACTCAAGTTTGGGTAAGAAGCCACTCTTGTCAGTATTATTATGAAATAGTCCCACATGAATACCTCTGTACACACATGCTCACAAAACTGGACACACATCAATAACGAGTCAGGTGTCCCATTCACATCCATGTGCACACACATCAATAACTAGCCTGGTCTTTAATGAAGACACAGGGAAATTGAGGCTTTCTATGCAGAATATAGAGCCCATGGAATAGCCAATTGATAATATAGATTTTATATCAGGATCAATTAAATGTAAATTGAAACTCATCAAATTTCTGCTCAAGTGACAAATAAGTAAATGACAGGCTGTGGAGAGGAAGAAATGTTGGCAAATCACACACCCAACAGCATTTGTGCATCCAGACTGAGAGAGGAACCCTCAACACAACTGTTGGAAAACCCATTGATGAGCTGGCAAAGACTTGTACAGATATTGTGTAGTTGTGCCTAGGCTAATGCATGTCAAGTGCACACTTGGTGACTGTGAGGTTCATGTAGGCATTTATCCTTGGAGAGGTTGTTGGCAGTAAGCAGTCGATGAGATGAGAGGAAGTGACAGACATGCAGATGATGACAGAGGACATGCAGGCTTGTCAGCAGTGTCCCCATGAGCCTGGCTCTCTGAGTCTTCTTTCAGCAGTTCCTGCAGTGCATCACGTCTCTCCTGCTCTCACTAGAGGACCGTGACCCACTCAGCTCAAGAATGGAGCAGAGGACACCGACCTCAGCAATGAGGGAGAGGAAGGACAGATGACGTCGCAGACATGAGATCTTCTACAGAGCACACTGCTGTGTGGAACCTGTGTGTACTTTCCCGTCTGTGCAGGGAGGTGACTGTACTATTCAGATCAACATGGGATGAATACGTGGATAACCAGCAGGTGGAAGCAATGGGTGCCGTGTGTTCTGGGAGGCCATCTTTGTAGCAATGGCCCTCAGGACTCTCACATCTGCCTCAGCACTGCCCTCCCTGACACCTCCACCCGGCTCTCACTATGTAGCAGAAGACATGCAAATAGGGCCTTCCTCTACTCACTAAAACCAGCCAGCCCTGACCCTGAAGGCCTGGAGAGACGTCAGCCCTGGATTCCAGGTGAACCATTCAGGGCTCAGGCTGACACAGAGCACTCACCATGGAGCTGGGGCTGCACTGGGTTCTCCTTGTTCTGCTGAAAGGTGATGTATGGGGACAAGACACACTGAGTGTGCAAATGCACACGAGTGGGAGGGACAGGGGACGTGTGTAAACATTGTTTACCAGGATTCTCTGTGTTTGCAGGTGTGCAGTGTGAGGTGCAGCTGGTGGAGTCTGGGCGAGGCTTGGTGCAGCCTGGGGGGTCCCTGAGACTCTCCTGTGCAGCCTCCGGATTCGACTTCAGTAGTAACTACATGAGCTGGCTCCGTCAGGCTCCAGGGAAGAGGCCTGAGTGGCTCTCATACATCAGTGTTAGTAGTAGTGACATAAAGTATGCACTCTGTGAAGGGCTGCTTCACCACCTCCAGAGAAAACAGCAAGAACACAGTTTACCTGCAGATGAACAGCCAGAGAGTGGAGGACACAGCCGTCTATTACTGCGCCACAGACATACAGTGCAGGAAATCCAGACACAAACCTCCCTGCAGGGTGCTTAGCACCAGCAGGTGTAGCTCAGCTCACACTGAGGTCATGCTCAGTCAGCACCAGCAGGGGGCTCTGGGCTCACACTGAGGTCAGGCTCAGTCAGCACCAGCAGGGGGCACTGAGCACACACTGAGGTCATGGCAGTCACAGGAGCAGCTGTGGAGCACTCTGGTTCTGACTCCTCTGTGTGCCTGGCCTCTCCACAGGACGCAGCGTCCCCCACAGAGCTGTCCACTGTGTTCTTGCTGTTCTCCAACCCCTCAGCACACAGCTTTTTCCATCTTCCATTGTCATGGTTCTGTTGTGGTTGATGATGCATCCTTGAGAGGACCAGACACAGCACCATGCACGGTCGGTGGACACTGCTGAGATCACTGAGGTGAAATCTGAGGAAGGTCAAGATCCCTCCTCAGTCCTTTCCTCTCAGACTCGGGACAGACGCAATGGACTCCCTGCCTAGGTCAGTCTTTATCCTCAGGTTGGAGTGTACGGGATGTTGTGCAGAGCCAGGGCCTCCATGTCACTGATGGATTTCAAGGCCCACTGTTCCGCTCACACAGCCCAGCGTCCAGCCCGGCTTTGATCCCGTTGTCACCTTTCCTCTTGCTGGTGACATGTGAGTGGCCATTGGTCAGGACCGGGAGCTGCTCTGTGACCCACTGAGCCCAGTCGTGGGCACCGCTGAGCTGTGGTTACCTGCAGAGGCCCAGTGACCCCCACCAGCTCCTCTGCCTCCGTCCCTTTCTACACACACTGTAGATGACGAGGCTGAGTGGGATTCTCAGCCTCCCTCTCCTCTGCAGGTGTCCACTCCCAGGTCCAGCTGGAGCAGCCGGGGGCTGAAGTGAGTAGGCCTGGAGACTCGGCCAGGTTGGCCTGCAGGGCCTCTGGATACACCTTCACCAGCTATTATATGCACTGGGTGAGGCAGTAGTCAGGACAGGGGCTTGAGTGCATGAAGGATCGATTCTAGAGATGGTGAGACCAAATACACTCAGAAGGTCCAGGGCAAGGTCTCCCTGACTGCAGACACCTCCTCCAGCACAGCCTCCATGGAGCTGAGCAGGCTGACAGCTGAGGACTCGGCCATGTACTACTGTGCGAGGCACAGTGTGCACACCCACATCCTGAGTGTGTCAGAAACCTGAGGCAAGGCAGCTGCCTGGGGCTGTGTGGAGAAAGCTGATTCCCTGAGCGCTGCTTAGAACACACAGATGATTCTGAGCAGAGGGCTGCAGACCCAAGCCCATGCTGAGTGTGGGAAAGGTTCCACCCATCCCATTCTCAGAAAACACAGACAGCAAGGGGTTCCCAGTGAATAAAGCCAGGGCAAACACTCCCAGCTAATAGTCATGTGAACAGGTTTCCCAGTCAACTGATCCCCTGTCTACAGAGCTTTTTGCATAAATGGATGCTCTCATTTGTCAAGGGCTTTTTCTGCATCAAGATGATCATTTTTTTGTTCTAGATATACATAGGTATACAACGCTGTGTAGATATGCACACATGTATATGTGTGTAGAATACATTTATTCCATGTGTGTTATATATGTGTGTATATGTTGCTCTAATGTGTACCCTATGATAACTTCACACACTTATACACATATACAAATCTAATTTGCTTTTATATAGTTTCCCTATGCATATTTTCCTATGCAAATCTGCAAAAAGCACAGTTATGTACACTAATGCAGAGATTTATCGACCCCTCTTATCAGTGGAATATTGCCAGAGCCTGCCGGCAACGAAAGGGTATCCTGATTTAGGGCGGGAGGATGGAAAAATAAGGACATAAGACAAAGGATGGGGTCAGGAGGTCTGCAGCTCAAGACTGCAGCAGCGTTTATTTTTAACTTTCCCTAATATATACTATTAGAAGTCAAGAGGTAACATAAGTTTACAGTAGTCCAGAAAAACAAGGAAAATTCCAGTAAAAACACAGTGCAGTAAAACAAGACAAGGTCAACTGGTAGAGAGTAAAACAAACTCTGCAGACATAGCAACGCAATCCCGGGCACCTGGTGTTTTTAAGAAAGCCTGTTCCTTGTACTTGCCTTCAAGTGAACACAGGGGTCAAGATGACCTTAGAGCTTTACTGTCAGCTCCCAACAGAATATGAGGGGAGTTTTTATAATACCTGCACTACCAGCTGGGAATATGTCTAGAACCTGAAAGTCTGTTTCCTCTCATTTGTGTCCTGTGAACTGGTAAGTCAGACAAGGGACTACGGGCTCATCAAACACCTACTCCACAGGGAATATTCACCCAGGACCGCTTCCCCTCCTCTTACATGTTCACTTCACATGGGACGTCTTCTCTTCACTTACACATTCACTTCACACGGGACATCTTACCTTCCTCTTACACATTCACTTCACATCAGATCTCTTCCTTCCACTTACACATTCACTTCACAATGGACCTCTTTTCTTCCTTATACAGTCACATAAAGAGAATAACCTCTGTGCAATTGCAGTACCAAAATAATTCACAAACCATATTTGTTTAATTTCATGTTCATCCTCATTTAATATTTCTGCTTATAGAGAACCTATTCTGCTACAAAATGGAACATTGATCACACATTAAGTCTAAGTATAATTCTTGTGAAATACCCACAAAATCGGTGCCATTTTTATTTAGCAGAATGTACAGACCAGGTGGTGTTCATGACAAAATGCAGAGGCTAGATCAGAGAATTAAGCAGGTTCCCAGGCCTACCCATGCAGACTTCCCCAGAACTTGGACCTGCTGTAGGGTCATACATAGAGTAGGGTACATGGACCTATGGATGTACCGTGTCCTCCTACAGTCCTGGTGACCTTATCTGGGGTCATAACTGAATTTCAGTAAATGGAGTTACATGGGTGTACCAAGACCACATACAGTCCTGTGACTTACTCAGATCATGAATGGAGCAACAGCCATGAACCGCCATCTCACAGTCCTGTCATGGTGCTGTGCTCTGTTACATTAGGAAAATTGGTGAAAATGATGGTCATGGAAACTTGCTGCACTTGAGAACCTCCATGATTTCCTGTCACGTGAACTCCCAAGTCTCCAAAGTGACTGGGTTGTGTGGGACCAGGTGGAATTCTTCCTTAGGAAAAATAAGAATGATGTCCAATAGTTAGAATGCCATCATTCTTAGAATATATTCTGGAGAACTTTGCATCCCCTGTGTCAGTTCTATACTGGACAAGTGGTGCAATTTCTGCTTGTATTAAACACAAATTTTCATATGTCTCCAGTCAAAGTAGCCTAACATCTTCCTTCCATTTCCTAAAGATGAGAAATGATGAGAACTCAGAGTCATGAATTGAACAGAGCTCTCCAATACAAGGTAAGGGCCTCTCAACATGCCTAAGAGAACTGAGTTACATTTCCCAGAGGAGAAGCTCCAAATGGCCTGGCAGTGCCGGGCAGCTCACAGCACCTGCAGAGACCTGCAGAGAGGTTCCAAGTATTTGACTTCCCTCAGCTGTGAAGCAGAGAAGACCTTCAAGATGAACCCCTTTCCTCTCCCTCCTGCCCAGCGAACCAAACAAACCTTTATCTGTGAAGTGACCTGCCCAAGGGTGTAAACCACTATATTTCCTGAAAATAAAAAGCCTGGTCTAACTGGTGTCAAAGGATAAATGGTTTATTCTATTTTATGTTACAAAAGAGAATCTCCTGCATTGAAATAGTTTTCTTAAGAATGTATTTGGAAAGATGATGTCTTGAGGCTGGGGTATTGTGATCTAAGGAATACCCCATGGGAGTCTTGTGGGTGGAACACTGCCCCAGCCCAGAATTGTGCCCTGTGTGCTTTGAGGAGATGCGGGTCCCAGCAGTCCTTGTGGAAGAGGGACTGGCTATGCTGTCCTCTGACTCAAGGTCACACTGGCCTGTGACTGTGGTCAGAAGGTCACACTGCTGGGCACTCTGTGCCAGTGGAGCTGCTCAGGTTCACGTGTGGGACTCAGAGTGTGGCTGCGAGTGCTTACATGTGGTTCTCCTTGTCCCTGTGTGCTGTCCAGGTCTGGTCAGAGTCAGGATCGGCCTGTGAACCCTTGAGGTCCTGTTGGTCGTTGCTGGCCTCCATCTCTATCAGGACCAGCAGTGCCTCTGGTGTCAGCTTCACTGACTCATGAGGAGGGGCTGCACTGGACAGGAGACATGGTGACACCTAAGTCACCTCCACAGCCACAAGTCCTCCTGAGAGAGACAGCAGAGCCCCGTCCTCCACACCACAGAGCTCTGCTGTCCACCTGGGGAGGATGTCGACTTCAGACACCTGCAGGGCCACTGGCCACCAGCAGGGGGTGGTGGGAACAAGCTGAGCTGGGCGGGGCTTGCTGTGATTGCTCAGATGACCTGGGTGTGTCCTGTGCCAGTGAAATGTGTGTCTGTTAACACTGGCTCAGATAGGAGCCAGGACCAGTGGATCTCACCTGTGACCCCAACTATGGGGAGCCTGCGATCTGAGCAGTGGAGTTCCAAGCCAGCTTGGGAAGGAATCAATGAGAATCCTAGCTCACACGACTCACCCAAAAACAGAGAGGAAGCTGCTGCTGAAGGGATAGAGCACCAGACGTGAGCACCAAAGCTCAAAGACAGTAACCCAGGCCCCAGGACTGTCCACAGAGAAATAAATGGACAACAAGTGCATTATATGCATGAATTAAAATAGAATCATGGAACCATTAATGGGGAAAAAGAGAAGACGGGTAGATAAGGAGACTGTGATGAAGGCAAACTGCAGGAATATATGAAGATATTGTGACAAACCTTGTTATGTGATCACTACTTACTAGGAAACATTAATAACCAGAGTCCCAAGCACAGCTCAAGGGCAGACATACTGACTGGTAAAGAGTAGCTCCTCTGTTCAATTAGTCGAGGAAAACAGGATGTATTCCCACAGGTTACTTTTCTTCTTTTTTGGGTCAACTTCATTCTGAGGACACAGGACCTTGATCAGGAGCTCAGGAGAAGCTCAGGTTTGGAGTTCTGGTCTCTGAAAAGGAGACACAGCTTTCTTCCTGATTATCCCCCAGCACCTGTGACCAGCCTCTGTTCCCTGCATGTGCCGTCAGTCCCAACATGGAGGCCCTCGGGTCAAACAAAAGTGACACAGGAAGCAGGAAGGGGAGGTACCACACACCCTAGATTAAAATGCTGCTGGTTAAGCTGAAGGAAGCTCAGCATGCTTCTCAGGACGCTGTCCTCACATTGACAGCACAGATTTCATTTGAAACTACAGTGGACACTCCTGGCCACCTGTAAATGGTGGATCTTCTCAAGAAGGAGATGACATCATCGGTTCTCCCTCCTGCTCTCACCTCCTCCACTCATGACTTGTGGAAAGCCATCCGTGGGCCAGGGGGGCTGTCGGTCCTGGGTGGTGGTGGTTGTGGGCTGACTGGGTCCCACCATCCCAGTTCATAGATCTGACATCAGCCAGGAGGCAGGGAACTCATGAGAACACCGGGATCTTCCACCCACCAGAGAGGCCATTTGAACTTCCGCTGGGGTGGGATCTGTGCCTGGGTCTAAGGAGTCAGAATGTCCATGGGTTTAGATAAGCCCAGCAGATGATAAGGGCAGGGCCATATGCAAATCTCCCAGGCCCACAGAGTAGAAAGGCCAGGCTCCTCTGACTCATACACACAGGCCTCACCCTCCAGTCTCCAGAGGCACTCAGTCCACATCCTCACAGCATGGAGTGGATGTGGAGGCTCCTTCTCCTGCTGACAGTGGCCCCAGGTGAGGACCCCAGGCCAGGGCTGCCGAGGACTCTGAGGAGCTCCCGGCCCTAACTCAGTGTCTCCTCCACAGGTACCTACTCCCAGGTGCAGCTGGTGCAGTCTGGGCCTGAGCTGAAGAAGCCAGGAGAAGC
>NW_012267533.1:63276-65462 GCF_000151885.1 Dipodomys ordii
TTTTTTTTCTTTTCTTTATCTCTTTTTTCTTTTTTTAAATTTTTTTGTTTTGAAAGACCCCAGACTTCTGGGATACTTTCGTCAATAGGAGGGTGCCCCAGAAAACTCAGACTCCAGGCCGGGAGATGCAATAAGCAAGAGGAGTTTATTTGGCATTTGAGCAAATGGGCTCTCTGTCTAGGGCAGACAGGAAGCCCTGTCCAGCGGTTACAGGCACTTTTAAAGACAAAAACCACAGGATTAGCATATAACACCAGGTGTCCCTGGAATTGGCCCGTTTAAAAGGTCACTATGTACTTTAGCAATTATTTTTTTACTACCCGGGGAAGTTTATAACAGTCTTTGCAATAAGACAATTAGTGCAGATGGAGGTAGTCACTCTGGGAGATAAGGGTTAGGAGATTTACAGTGTTACAGGTTTGTGATTGATTAACAATTTGGCCTAGTCTGCAGAGCCCACCAGATGGCCCTTATCTTGAGCCCCCTAAACCGGGAATTTCTGCACAAGAATTCGGGGGAACATACTCTTTGTTCCTTATCTTGGGTCCCATTTGGCCATTTGGGGAATTTATTTGTTAGCTCTTTATTTACGACTACAGAGCTTGTCCCAGGGCCAACACCTAGACTCCGAAGCTTTTTATTTATCTCCAGCAAGGGGAAGGGTCAGTGCTAGCGCAAGCAAGTTTACAGAAGCAAAACCAGCAGTTAGCATTTGTAAAAATATAACTCTAATTTTTAATGTTTCAGTTTAGCTCTACTGACCTTTTGATCCTTTTTTTTCCTTTCCTTCTCATTCTTTTCACCTTTTCTTCTCTTTCCTTCTTCTTTGCATGACTTAATTACTGTTCTGCTAATCCTCAGATATTCCGATAGTTGATTATTAGACCTTATCCCCCACTGTGTACACACTTAATCCAGAAATTTATTACTCAATTCAAAACTTCTTAGATTTAAATTCCTTAATAGCAGTACTACCTCTTTATACCTATATAACATTTTAAGCATTTTTATTTTTAAGTTTTTCACATCTCTTTTCTAGCCCTACCCTTCTCTTATCCTATCCACATTCTTCTCTGAGTATTACGTTTTATATTTGCATGATTTTAAGGGTTTCACTTTTTAATTTTTAATTTTTGTTTTTCTATTTTTTTCTTGTCTCTTTTTCTCTCTTTCTCTTTCTTCTTCTTTTTCTCTCTCTACTATCATTCTATCCAACCTATTTCTTGCTTTGAGATTAGGACTTATTTAAGTTAACTCTCCCATTGCCTTTCCACATCCCTTTATTCTTATTTTTACCCACATCTCTCCCTAAACCTAATAATTTTGGTTTGCCAAATTCTTCTTTGCAGTTCATAGGCCATTAATACATAGTTGCTTGATGTTGAATAGCTATATCTGTTGAACTAGATTGTATCTGCAGACTTTTGACTGTGAAACCACAGACTTTGGATGATGCCTGCCTTAATATAGTGTTCTAGCACAAAGCTGGTGTTACTTTAATCCCAAATGGGCAGGGAAAGCCAGAAAAACACAAGAAAAATGGCAAGTCCTGGTATCTCAACTCCCACTCATGATAATCAGGGGAGAGAACAGATAATGAATAATCCAGAGGAGAGTTCTCAGAAACCTCTACAATTACTACTGGTAAACATGGTAAATAAAAAGATTGAAAACCTGTGAAGGAATCTGTATGAGCGTGATAGGGAGAGAGAGGAGGCAAACAAAAGTGAATACAGGAATATCATGAGCATGAGGAAGCTACTCAAAGATTGATACAGGAATTTCATGAGCACCTTGAGAACACTCAAAGAGAAATAAAGGAATGGCGTGAGCAGGCTAAGATCAGTCAAAGAGATAGACAGGAATTGAGGGAGCTGGCTGAGAACAGACAAAGAGAAAGTCGGGAATGGCTTGAGCAGGCTGAAAACACTCAAAGAGAATTACAGGAATCACGTGAACATGAGAAAGCTAATCAAAGAGTAATACAGGAAGTGAGAGAGCAGGATGAGAATAGAAAAAGATCACTAAAGGCATTCATGGAATCCATAAACAGAGAGCTGAAAGAAGTCAGGGAGACAACAAAGGGAATGCTGAATGGAACCCAACAGAAAGAATGGGAGTCCAAAGAACCATAACCAATCAACTAAGTGATTTGAGAATAAACACTGAACACCAAATTAAGAAAG
>NW_012267533.1:70307-70858 GCF_000151885.1 Dipodomys ordii
GAACTATAGACCCATTTCTTTGATGAACATTGATGCAAAATTTCTCAACAAAATTCTGGTCAATTGACTTCAACAATTCATCCAAAAAATCATACGCCACAATCAAACAGGATTCATTTCAGGGATGCAAAGCTGGTTGAATATACGCAAATCAATTAATATAATTCACCACATCAACAGGAGCAAGGATAAGAACTACATGGTTATCTCAATAGATGCAGAAAAAGCATTTGACAAGATCCAACACCGCATTATGATGAAGATTCTGGAAAAATTAGGAATCCATGGAACATTCCTCAATACCATAAAGCCTGTATATGACAAACCTACAGCCAGCATTATACTTAATGGTGAAAAACTAAAGCCATTTCCTCTTAACTCAGGAATGAGACAAGACTGTCCACTCTCTCCACTTCTCTTCAATCTAGTATTAGAATGCCTTGCTACAGCAATAAAACAAGATGCAGACATAAAGGGGATCCAAATAGGGAAAGAAGTAAAACTCTCCCTCTTTGCAGATGACATGATCTTGTATTTAAAGAATCCCACAG
>NW_012267533.1:72738-88473 GCF_000151885.1 Dipodomys ordii
AGATAAGTTGATATTAGGAAAAGGAAACCTAAGATATGTATTTAAATGTTTTTTTCTTTCACGCAATTGTTTCTAACACATTTATAAGATTATTTCTTTGTTGCTTTGTATATCCCTCCCCTATGGTATAACCCCTGTTTATGATGTCAGTATAATTTATGGAGGGGAAGGGAAAAAACAAATCGTTTAAATCGGGATACAGGTGGACCCATTACAACAATGAGATGTACAAGTCATTATGTTGAAAACGAACTTTACAACTTTGATGTGGGGGTGGGAGGATTGGATGGAGGTGCAGGAAGAGGATGGGAAGGGGAAACAAAGGAGGAGGCTATAATGCTTGATAAGAAATGTACTCATTATCTTGCCCATGTAATTCTAACCCGTCTGTACAGTCTTTTCACAATAAAACAATAAAAAAATAAAATGCCCAGCATAAATATACCCAAGTACAAAAGGCCCTCTACACTGACAACTCTAAAACACTGACAAGGAATTGAAGGGGACACTCATAAAAATCAAGGGAGTGGAAGGACATTAAATTACAAGGATCGAGATAACAGATAATGTGAAAATGGCCATTTTACCAAAAGGAGTCTAAAGACTTGATCAATCTCCATCAAAAGTACCATGGCCTTCTTCTCAGAAATGGAAAGTGAAAGTGATACTGTCACTTGGAAGTACCAAAGACCTGGAGGAAAAGGAGTAGTGCTGGAAGTGGACAAGAGTTAATTCACATTTTGCCATGAGGAGAGAATAACATTCAATTTGTACAGTAAACACACCATATGCAGAAGGGGAAGAAATCTTGGCCATAAATGCATCTTACAGAGGATGAATTTCCAGGATACATGAATCCCTCAAATAATTAAACACCAGTACACACAATTCCATTAATAAATATATAGAGGAATTGGACAGAGCTCAAAATAAGAATCTCCTATGGCCAATAACACATAAAAGATATTCAATATTCTCAGTCATAAACAAAATGCACATCATGACTGCACTGCATTCCAAATGTACTGTCCCGACCCGCAGGACTTCAACCAGGGCAATGAACCTAAGCGAGAAGGAATGAAGGGACAAGAGACAGGAAGAATGACAGCAAGACAGGGATTCTGATCAAGCTGCAAATTTTTATTTTTCACACAGGGGTATTTATATGCTTAGAATAAGGAAGCTTTTTCATTGGCCATAGCAGCTGCAGGATGTTTGCTTAGGCCAGTGTGAAAAGGTGGTCATTAGCAGCTACAGGGTGTTTGCTTGGGACAGGATGAAAAGATCGGATTCTGTAAAGAGCCTCAAGATGTTCCAGTGAGAGAGTCAAGCCTATCATGCAAAGAGACTCCCTTTTGGCTCCCAACATCTCCCCCTTTCTTATTTAGAAAACTGACCATCAATTGTTGGCTGCTCTTTTCAAGGGGGTGACAGAGGCTCTGTTCCTCTAAGGGCCCAGGCTTTTTCTCCACTCCCATGTGAGCGTCCTCACTCGGGGAGGGGAATTTTACAGGCCTTGGCATGTTTTTTGAGGAGACGGCTTGTAGGTATGCATGCCAACCGTCATGCACCAGAGCTTGCCACTCAGGGGTCTTGGGTTTTGGGATCTTGCAGATCCATCCCCCTGCAGTCTTACTTGCATCCTTGATTTGAGCATTTTTAGTTCCTCCCATAGGTGCATCCTCCCCCAAGCGGAGGGGCCTATAGGAGGAGGGGCGAACCTATCCCTTATGGCAAGGGCGCAATAGGTCTTGCCCATTGAATGGTCAGGAGTTATGAATAAGGAGAAGGGTTTTCTAAATAAGAAAAAGGAAGGGGGGAGGTTCCCACTGGAAGAAGCTCATGGCAAAACACTAATTAAAAGCCTGGGGTAAATCGTAGACCTCAATGCCTTGGTCTGCCATATCAAAGCGATGGTGATGAACCTGTATGGGCTTAGAAGCCAAGAGATTAATCCGTTATTTAATAAATTCAAACAAGAGGGTCCACGTCTGGAGTTCTAGCTGCATCTGTAAGAGAAAAGGCATCATCCTTGGGGGGAAGGTTTCCCCTGGGTTGTGGTAAGCCATTCACCTGTTTTATCAAGCATTCTGGCAGCCACCTTAGGGCCCCTTGTTCTTGATCTAAAAGACAAAGAGTGTCAGGGAGTGGTCTACCTGTAGCTTGGGAGGGCATTGCCCCTTGGCTTTGTTTGCCAAGGGACATTCACATGCAAAGTGACCAGGTTGTTTACAATTAAAGCAAGTACCTAGCCAGGGACTGAACTTTGAAATGCCTTGGTAAAATCAGAGCCTATGGCAAGCCGCATGGCATGAGCAGTCCCTACTCCAGCACTAAGCCTGATGAACTCAGAGAGGTCACCCTTGTTTTTATGTGGCCAGAGGACATCTTGACATGCCGGATTAGCATTTTCAAAGGCAAGATGTTTAACAAAGGCACTTTCACTTTCACTGGGCCCAAGAAGCCTTTCTGCAGCCAAGTTAAGCCATGAGACAACGTCACTGTAGGGTTCCTCTGGCCCCTGTCTAACTTTTGCCAGGGAAGTAGTAGCCAATCCCTTTTGAGGGAGACACTTCCAAGCATAAAGGCCAGCGTTTTGAATTTGTGCCAAAAGTCTGGTAGGAAAGCGCGCCTGTTTAGCATTGGTATCACAGGGCACATTACCCAAAAGTTTAGTATAGGTCCAGGTTTTTGAAGATGTTTTAGCCAATTTTTTTTGCGCGTTCTCTCTACATTGTTCCTTAAAGTCCACATTCCATAAAAGAAAATCACCCCTACTAAGGGTGGCGCGGGCCAGGAACTTCCAATCATTAGGGGTGAGCCAGCACACACTTTGGTTTTCTAACAAGGCTAACGTATAAGGAGCAGTCAGACCATATTGGGCACATGCATTTTTAAGCTTTTCAACAAACCGAAGGCTAAGCCTCTTATACTCTTGTTGGCCTTTTCTCTGGGTGGGTTGTTCCTCTTCATCCCCAGTATCCTGTTCCTCATCCTCCTTTTCCTCCTCTTCTGATTCATCCTCCTCACCCTCTGAGGTTCTATCTGTCTGGCTCTGAGTTACTGGAAAGGCGAGAACTGGTTGATGGCGTGATCTAACCTTAATTTTATTAGGCAGTTTTGGCGTATCAGCCAAGGCCAGTATGCGGAGTTCATAAGCAAGGGACCACAGTTCTTTTAAAAGTTGAAGGTGTTCTCGCCTATGTTGAAGGGACTCGCGTAAAGGGGCCAGATTAAGTAAAGGGGGGAGAGAAAAAACATCTGGATCTGGAGGGACAGTGGGCCCTTGAAGGGCTGGGCCACAAAAGGAAGGGATTTTCAGTAAATTGACCAGAAGGCATATCTAATACAACCGAGGGGCAATCCGTGGGGGGGCCGAGAGGCATGTTGGAGAATCTCCTCTCCCGTTTTTACAAGTTGTAAAATTCCACTTTCAAATAGAGAACATTTTAAAATGTCATTAATCAAATTCCAATAGGAAAAGGTGGTAGCAGGAACCTTTTCTGAACCAAAGGTTTTATAATAATCTGTTAAACAATCTCCTACTCTTTGCCATCTTTTTGCATCTATGGTTCCTTCAAAGGGGAACAGGACACAAGTCCTCTATGAATGAGAAAAATAATTGTAAATCCCTTTTCTTAACCCATGTTCCCCATGTCTTGAAGGCCTCCTTGAGTTCTGACAGAAATAGATCATGTGATGATATTGCTTGTCCCATGGTGGGTCACTCACCATGTATCGTCCTCACTCTCCTCCTGGATCTGTGTCTCGGCGGGGTCTGTCGAGGTGATCTCAGACTGTACTTGGCCAAGTTGTCTCAGAGGACAGCATTCCTTCCTTAGTCAGAGGTTCATACCCCACATTGGGTGTCAGTTGTCCCGACCCACAGGACTTCATCCAGGGCAGTGAACCTAAGTGAGAAAGAATGAAGGGACAAGAGACAGGAAGAATGACAGCAAGACAGGGATTCTGATCAAGCTGCAAATTTTTATTTTTCACACAGGGGTATTTATATGCTTAGAATAAGGAAGCTTTTTCATTGGCCATAGCAGCTGCAGGATGTTTGCTTAGGACAGTGTGAAAAGGTGGTCGTTAGCAGCTACAGGGTGTTTGCTTGGGGCAGGATGAAAAGATCAGATTCTGTAAACAGCCTCAAGATATTCCAGTGAGATAGTCAAGCCTATCATGCTGAGAGACTCCCTTTTGGCTCCCAACAATGTAAGCTAACAATCATCAAGAAAAGATACGGGAACTGACAAAGATGCAGGAAAAGAAACCCTCCATGGTGCCCTCAGAATGTGAGCCAGTGCACTAGGAGACTCAGAATGGAAAACCCTCCACTCTTGCAACCGCCTCGACCCGCAAGGGTGACGCGACAACAGGTTCTTCTCTCAGGCGGTTTATTCAGGACCTTGTTTACAGCTTCTTCTCTCCTGCTTCTCCTGCCCGCTTCTTCCTGCTTCTCTATCCCTCCGCCCCCGAGCTCCGGTTATAAGCCTCCTGGATGGCCAATCCCGAAGCGCTAGGTGGCATATACCGATAGGGCTGCAAACACGGAAACAAACTAGGAGCCAAGTCATACCCATATACGGAGTTGTTTTTTACAGAGAGCACTCGTCACCGGGAAGACGGAAGGTGGGAGCCAGCGCCATCTTAGGTCGGAGCCTCGCCACGCGGCCCTGGCATTTTTGTGGCTGCACCTTGAACCAAGGAGCTACAATGTTGCTTTTGCAGCCGTCTTTGGTCGCGGCTCCCGCAGCTCTCCACACTCCACAAACTAAAAGCCAAGCCAATGATCCTTCTCCTCACTCATGCCCACACCCAAGGGGTCTCGGGCAGTCTATGATATAGTGACTCCACAGTTGTGTTTGCCTTGAACTGTCTACAATAGGAAAAGTTTGGGGATCAGACTGGGTCGCTTCATGGATTCCTCAAAGGATGAACCTAGAAAGTGTGTTATGTATACAGAATGGTATTACTCAGCTATAAAAAGAAATGAAGTTACATCACTGGAAGAAAAATTGAAGAAATTCAGAACACTTTGTTGATGAAAATAAGCCAGACTCCAAAGGACTAATACTGTATTTTTGTCTCTTAGGTGGAATAAAGATCTGGACAAGATCAAAAGCATGAATATAAAATTGGAATGACAATAACATGCGGAAGCCAGCAAGATTGGTCAGGGCAGGAGAGGCTGCAATCAAAGTGCATTACACACTTGTGTGAAACTGTCATAAGGAAACCCATAATTTGGTACAATGAAGCTAATCTGAAAGAAAAAATGGCCCAACACTGGTGGCTCACACTTGTCATCCTAGCTTTCAGGATGATCAGATCTGAGGATAACAGTTCAAAATTGCCCTATGCCAGAAATTCTGTGAGATGTTTATCTCCCACTAATCACAGACAAAGACAGAAGTTGTGCTAGCTCTGGTGGAAGAGTGCTAGCCTTGAGCAAACAGAGCCCAGGGAAAGGGTCCAGGCCCAGGTTCAAGGCCCAGGACTAGCTGGAAAAAAGAAGTAAACAGAAAACCCGACAGAGCAGAGAGATGAGCTTCGGCATGAACGCTGGAGTGGTCCAGGAGCTCTGATAAGAGACTGTGATGGAAAGAGGAAGCCAAGTGCAGCTCCCTGAGCTGAGACTGAAAGGAGCCTTGGAGCAGCCACTCCGTCACAGACGCAGGGCACAGGATGAGGGCAGAGTGGGGCGTGAATGGTGCGAGCACCGTGCAGCCCAGGACACCCTTAACAGACCCCTTCCACACTGCCCTGAGTGCCCATGTGGCCACCTCAGTCTTCCCAGGGGTGACTCCTGTGTCCTGGCAGCTTGGGGATCAGTGCTGACCCTGTACGGAACTCGGGCCTCGGGTGTCACACGGTATCTCTGCAGGGCACAGAATCCAAGATGGATGTGTGGAGACCATCTGATTCATGGATGGCTGGGGACAGGCAGGGACAACTAGAGAAATGGGAACAGCGCAGGAAGACCACTGGACAGCATCCTCAGAACTATGGGCTCGGCACCCCAGAGAGGCAAAGCCTAGCTGAACTGTGGGGTGACCTGTGCTCAGTACTGCAGGTGACAAAGCTCAGTGAAAATCCAGCCTGGGAGAGCTGCAGACCCACAGACCCCATGCAAGGGGCTCCTTGCCCAGGTGTGCCCAGTACCGTGTGTGTGTGTGTGTGTGTGTGTGTGTGTGCAAGAAAGAGAAAGATCTTGTATGTGCACGTCCACTGTGTGCACACCTGTACCCAGCACAATATACATGTGTGCACATCCACACTGTGTGTGCACACGTGTATCCAGTACAATATATAAATGAGTGAGACATCGTGTGTGCTCACCCACACTGTATGAACCCAGCAGGAACTCAAGTCATGGAAAATGCTTCTGTTTCTCAGGCTTCATGTCTCCTAGTTTATGTTGGATTTCGTTGGTAACTATGGTTACCCTGTCTTTCCCATCATCCCTCTGGGAATATCTGCCCTATTCCAGGCTTATGTTGTATTTACAACAAAAGTAACTTGTGACTCAACACCCTTTGATTCAGACAATAGCAAAACCTTGGGATCTGAATGTAAAATTAGCCCTGGGGCACTAGCGCTTTGCTGCGGGTGCTATGGATAAATCATTTGCAAGGTACAATGTGAAAGGAGTCCAGGCCGAGGTGGGAAGCTATGGGGTGCATGCCTTGGCTCCCCACCATTCATGACCTGGAATTTAACCCTTGCAGGGAAGCAGCCTGACTCATGGATGGTGAGTGTCCTCCTGTCCCCTTGAGGAAGGGAGCTGATCTTTCCTTCCCATCCTGCAAGGGAAGGACGCAGGTGCCTATTGTGCCACACGAAGACACGGCATGCCAACCTAGGAATCAGAAAACCAGCCCAAAATAGACAGTAAAGTGCTTGATCTTGAACACATTGACCCCAGACTATAAGAAACAAATCCTCACCCTGTATAGGTTTCCGAATCGGGGATATGTTTATACCACCAAGAATGGACTAAGACACCACTGAGCTGAACTTGGTGGCTATGCAGGGGAAAACATCCAGCAAACTATGGATTGAGGCCAGCCTGCACAAGAAGTTGATGAGACCGTATCTCACAATAATCCACGCATGGGCCCACACCAGTAAACTCAAATATAATGGGCATCCTAGGAAGATGACAGCATGAGGCCAGCCCTGGACAAAGTCATTTCATCCTAAGTGAGAAACAGCGTAGAGTCAAAGGAGCTGAAGACATGGCAGAGAGCCTGCTGAGCAAACACAAGCCTGAGATTTCAAACCCAAATGCCAAAAATAAAAGTAGATGAAAAGTGAACATAAAACGACCACCCTAACATGATCCCCTTAGCATATTTGCATTAGGAAGCACACAGCCTTCCTTAACCCAAAACCACTGCTGGTGGGAGGAGGGGTAGAGCGGAAGCCAAGGACGTGCTTCCGGAAGAATGCCCCATTTCCTGACTCTGCTGCTGGTGAAGCAGATTTCCCTATGTTGCGGTGCTTATGAAATGTTATAAACAAGTCCTCTATGTTTTAAAGCTGAACAAGTTTCCAGCAAATAAAATAAGTGCATTTCCATAGTTTAAAAGTGACAAAATGGTCAGATGGGTTGGTTGCCCCTCCTCGATAGGGGAGATTGGCAGGAATGACTGGAGCCAGTCCCATAGACACAGTGTCAGCCCAGAGATAAACACGGTCATGCACAGCAATCCGTTCAGCTGCACAGAAAGCACAGATAGGAGAACACATTCCATACCATCAGGAAAAATGCATGGTCATAGCCCCCAAATCACTAAAGAAAAATACAGCAAAAATGGCTGGACACACAGCTCAAGGGGCAGTGCACCTCTCTAGAATCAAGTGACTCTTCTATTACAAATTCATACCACCAACAATGTGACACATGCACACATCATAACACCTAATGTGAGTGATGACTGTGCTGTGTAAAATACAGTAAGATGAGATCACCTAAAGCATTCGATCTGCTGTGGGATGTGGTCTGTGTTTTCTTCCATGTAATCATTGTCACTGATGACTTCCTGATTCTCCTGTCTTCTCTGCACTGCTTTTGCTCAGATTCCACCCCAGAGCTGGCTACATACCAAGAGGACATGCAAATGGGGCCTCCCTCTTCTCCTGAAAAGCTGCAGCTCTGCAGGTCAGGACTGACTTCCAGGGGTCCATCCTGAGATCAGCACTGGGCACAGACCTCCACCATGGAGGGGGCTCTGACCTGGGTTTTCCTTGTGGCCATTTTACAAGGTAATTGACAGAGAAGTAGGGACACTGGGTGTGTGAGTGGAGCTGAGTGGGAGGAATGGTGGATGTGTGTGACCATTGCTGACCTGGATTCTCTGTGTTTGCAGGTGTGCAGTGTGAGGTGCAGCTGGTGGAGTCTGGGGGAGGCTTGGTGCAGCCTGGGGGGTCCCTGAGACTCTCCTGTGCAGCCTCTGGATTCACCTTTAGTAATTACTGGATGAGCTGGATCCGCCAGGCTCCAGGGAAGACGCTGGAGTGAGTTTCTTCCATCTACGATAGTAGTAGGATATACTACACAGACCCTGTGAAGGGCTGCTTCACCGTCTCCAAAGACAACAGCAAGGACACAGTTTACCTACAGATGAACAGCCTGAGAGTGGAGGACATGGCTGTCTATTACTGTGCTAGACACACAGTGCAGGAAATCAGGTGTGGGCCAGACACAAACCTCCCTGCAGGGAGCTCAGCACCAGCAGGGGGCGCTCGGCACACACTGAGGTCATGGCAGTCACTGGTGCAGCTGTTGAGCTCAGGCCCTGACTCCTCTGTGTGCCTGGCCTCTCCACAGGACACAGCGTCCCCCACAGAGCTGTCCACTGTGTTCTTACTGTTCTCCAACTCCTCAGCACACAGCTTTTTCTGTCTTCCATTGCCCTGTGTCTGTTGTGGTTGATGATGCATCCTTGAGAGGATCAGACACAGCACTATGCACGGTCGGTGGACACAGCTGAGATCACTGGGTTCAAATCTGAGGAAGGTCAAGATTCCTGCTCAGTCCTTTCCTCTCAGACTGGGGAGCGATGCAGTGGACTCCCGGGCTAGGTCAGTCTTTATCCTCAGGTCGGAGTGCACAGGATGTTGTGCAGAGCCAGGGCCTCCATGTCACTAATGGATTTCAAGGCCCACCATTCTGCTCACATAGCTCAGGCATCCAACCCGGCTTTGATCCCGTTTTCTCTTTTCCTCTTGCTGGTGACATGTGAGGGGCCATCAGTCAGGACCAGGGGCTGCTCTGTGACCCACAGAGCCCAGTCGTGGGCACCTCTGAGCTGTGGCTACCTGCAGAGGCCCAGTGACCCCCACCAGCTCCTCTGCCTCCATCCCTTTCTACACACGCTGTAGATGATGAGGTTGGATGGGATTCTCAGCCACAGTTCTGGATCTGGGCGCTGCTTGATTCTAGAAGGACTCATGTGTTCTTAATTGTCTGTGTTGTCCACACCTGTCCTTCACGCTAATCCCCTGCAGACTTGGCCTGTATTTAGTCTCTAGACCCCAGGCCCAGTACCGGGACCTGGAGGTCAATGAGGCTGTGGCCCTGGCTCCTGCATGCCTGGGAAGAACTCACTGGTGTCCCCAGGCTGCGTGCCCTGGACTGTCCCGTCCTCCTCTCTATGGACTCTGGCGGGAAGCTCAGGGGATATCTGTAGCTAAGGGGACATGGATGAGTGTAAAAACAGTCATCACTTGGGATTTCACCTGCATCATCTCACTGTCCTGAGCCTGTGCACATGGGACTGAGGACCGGCTGGGGCCAGGTCCTCCTGGAGCACGTGGGCTGTGGAGGTGCAGGGTGGGTGGGAGCTCCTGCGATTGGCCATCAGGAAGAGATCTAGAACCTCCCACAGAGCCTGCTGCAGATGCTGCCTCTGTGGTGGAATGTCATCCTCTCTGGGCTGTTCCCACTCAGATCCACCCAGGTTGCCAGAGAGGAATTAGTGAGGAATTTCATTCCATCCACACAACACCTCCACTGCAACCTTCAACAGGCTTGGCTTTTAATGTGCGGCATTGATCTGCCGGGGGTATTTCCAGTCCTGGGTCACTCAAAGGCCAGGCTGCCGGGCCTCAGTATCAAGTGTGTGTTTGTGTAACGGCCTGGAGAAAAGGCTCTTCAGAGACAAGTGAGGAGTGGGGACAATGTGCCTGTGGGGACCTGTGTCTAGCGTGGCCACCTTCCTGGCTGACAGGTTTCTCACAATGTGAGTGGATGAGAGCAGTGCTCCATGTGCAATAAGAGCAGAGAGCTCAGGTCATCCCTGCTTCCCAGAACAACGATGCTAATGGTCCTCTCCTGCTGTTGTAATATGTCTCACTGGGACACACATACAATAGACCCTATGGAGAGATCAAGGAGTATAGCTCTTCACAAAGACTAAGTCAAAGACCAACAAAGTAAGCACCAGAAAGTGGGTACTGGGAGTGGAGAGATGAGGGGCAAATGGTAGAAGAATGAAGGAGACAACATGGAGAATGCAGGCAAGAATACAGTGCATAGGCCACAGAATTGAGAACACTGAGCTAAGGGTGGGTCAAAGGGGAAAGGTGAGGAAGGAATGACACAGATCCACATGCCTTGTATCCACAAACTGCTTTGTTCAATGATGTCAGCATACATGTCCTGAACATTAACCAGAGAGAAGGAAGAGGTGGTAGAGGGGTGGGCAAGAATGTTGAAAGGAGCAACGTTGATCAAGCCTCAGTGTGTTCATAAACTGCCTCACTTCCCGACACCACCTTTATAGAGCCACTTAAAGATCAATGTGTTTTATTTTTTATTTAATTTTTAAAAACTGTTTTTTGTGTAGTTGATGTAGAGAGTGGTTACAGTTACGTGAATCAGGTATCATCAGTGCAGTTCTTTATGAACCATTCTTCCTCTCTGTTGCTCTCTCCCAATACTTCCCTCCTGTCCCCATCCATAAGATTTCCATTTTGGGGCTGGGGAGATGGCTCAGTGGTATAGTGCTTACCTCACATTCCTGAGGCCCTGGGTTCAATTACTCAGCACCACAAAATCAGAAAAAGCCAGAAGTGGCACTGTGGCTCAAGTGGTAGAGCACTGGCCTTGAGCTGAAGAGCTGAGGGATAGCACCCAGGCCCAGAGTTCAGGCTCAGTTCATTTTGCACATAGTCTCTGGTGAGTATCACTGTTGTATTTGTTCATCCTGGTTCTACGTTTCATATGTCCCCCTCAACATACCAAATACAAACACAGTAAGAAAGAATTCAAAAGGAAAAGGGAAATACATTCTTTAAAAATCAAATGGCTCAGCAATCTTGACTAACTGAAGGAAAGTTAAACTTCTTTAAAGAAGTTCATATTCCCTTACTGTTTAATCTTGAAGCCAATTGATTAGAGACATTTCACAGTTGATCCACTCATCTAACAAACTCTGCCTTCCACCTCTGTGCACTGCACTCCTGAGACTTCTGCCCCAGAGCTGCTTTATAGCAGAGGACATGCAAATAGGACGTCCCTCTGCCCATGAAAACCAGCCCATCCCTGACCTGAGCTCTGTGAGCTGATTCCACCAGTGACTGAGCACAGACCAGCACTATGGAGCTGGGGCTGCGCTGGGTTCTCCTTGTTGCTCTGTTGAAAGGTGATTCATGGGGAGCAAGGGATACTGAGTGTGCAAATGGACATGAGTGGGAGGAAGAGTGGATGTGTGTGACCATTGCTGACCAGGATTCTCTGTGTTTGCAGGTGTGCAGTGTGAGGTGCAGCTGGTGGAGTCTGGGGGAGGCTTGGTGCAGCCTGGGGGGTCCCTGAGACTCTCCTGTGCAGCCTCCGGATTTGACTTCAGTAGATATACCATGCACTGGCTCCGCCAGGCTCCAGGGAAGAGGCCTGAGTGGCTCTCATACATCAGTAGTGGTAGTAGTAACATAAACTACGCAGACTCTGTGAAGGGCCGCTTCACCACCTCCAGAGACAACAGCAAGAACACACTTTACCTGCAGATGAACAGCCTGAGAGTGGAGGACACGGCCATGTATTACTGTGCTAGACACACAGTGCAGGAAATCCAGTGTGGGCCAGACACAAACCTCCCTGCAGGGCGCTCAGCACCAGCAGGGGGCGCTCGGCACAGCTTGGAATCGGGGCAGCTCAGGAGCAGCTGTACACAGAGCCCAGAGCTGCTCTCCTGCTGTCTGCCCTGCCTCTGTGTCCACAGTGTGACAGCATCTCTCCTCAGTTTATTGCCGCGGACTGGTTCTGTTGGGACGACTGAGGACACCTAGTGGAGGATCTGGAATAGGTGGGGAGATGGCAAACCGACAACCCACACACAAGAGGAGTGGATGCTGAGTGGGATTTAATGCAGAGGATAACAAACTTTTATAGCAAAAAGTCTCCTTAAGAAAGGGCAAAAGGTTACACAATCTTGCTGCAGGGCTTCATTCTTGGGTGGTCACCAGCTGGTCACCTGATAGGCACTTGTTTTTGGCTTATCTCTATTTCTAAGAAATACAATGGGTTTCTTTTGTTTATCACCAATTAACCATTACCTTTTTTTATAGAGGCCTTAACTGTCCCATTAAGATCTTTCCTGTTCCTTCTTTAATAGTAGGTGCCACAGAGGCCTAGATCTAGCAAGTCTCTTAGTAAATGAAAGAGAGTAACAGGAAGTTCTTTCTCCTAAGTAGTTATCTCAGCAATTGCCATACATTCTTTCTGTTCTAGCCGGGCCTACAACTTCTTGTAAATCTCTTACAAACAATTCCTTCTGCTGAAGTGACTTTGTGAAACCCCCAATACTTTTATATTTACTTATGACTTGTCTGCTAGCCTCCATAAGAGGGGCTTCCAGGGTAGCACTTAACTCTGGTGAGTTAGTCTTATTTTTAAGACACTCATCAGATATTGGAGTTGTCAACACTCTTAAGAAAGAGCTTTGAATAAAGGAACATTGAGCATGAGTAAGTACAATGAGCAGCAGAAACAGTAAAAGATTAATAGGCGCTCTTATACAGTGAAGAAAAGAAAAACAAAAACAGAAACACATCTTTCCCAGGGGTTTGCCAGCCTTTCCAGGAGGTAGGTCTCTGTGAAGCCCCATTCTCTGAGGTAGACTTCGGTGAAGTCCCATTCTCAGAGATAGGTCTCTGTGAAGCCTCATTCTCAGGTCTGAAAGCTGGTTTCCCATGCTAAGCAGACTCCACCGGAGTAGGCTTGGCAGTTTATGACCTGCATTCCTCTGTGATGGTCCAGTCCTCTGCTGGGACTGATAAGAATGAACAGAGTATCACGGTGGAAGCAAAAATGGCTCTGCAGTGGTGACCACAAGAAACTCAGGGACCCTGGTGACTCCATGAGATTCAGGACAAAGATTCCAGGATTCACAGAGTCAGAATTTGTTCTGTGAACAAGAGGGAAACTGCCTGGCATGGTGACTGGTGTCTGTAATCCTAGAGACCTGGGAGGAGGAGAGCAAAATGAGTATTTGTGGAGGCCAAATGGGCAAAACCTTAATGACAACACATGTCATCAATAAGTTGCATGTGGCAGCTGTTTCCTGTGATTCCAGCTACGCAGGACGCAAGTGTGGAATCACTGTCTGGAACCTGCCCCAGGCAAAACCACAGCACAGAAAATAAATCACATCAGAAAAGTTGCAGAAAGGGCTGAAATGCATGTGTGTGCCTAAAATAGTAGCCCTGAGTTCAAAACAGTACATAGAGTGACAGAGAGACAGAGAGACAGAGAAAGACAGAGACAGAGAGACAAGGAGAGAAAAAGGGAGAGGGAGAGAGAGAGAGAAAGAGCACACAGCCCATTGACCCATGACTCTTAACAGGCCTCAAATGCTGCCCTCCTCCCTCCGCCTGTAGCACTGCTCAAGGGTTCAGAACTGACCTAACAGAATTGCTCCATTCATTCACTTTCTGACTCAGTGATTCTTGGTATCTCAGCCTCCTTTTCTCTTTGTCCAACTACCAAATGTACTCAGGGACACAAGTTATAAAACACAGGGGTTGGCCATACTCCTGGAGCTCACCCTATTGCACCCTGGGAAAGGTTGGTGGACTCCTCAGTCTCCCCTGACCAGGCCCTCTTGCTGTCCTCCATGGGGACATGAAAGTGGACACGAGGAGTCTGGGTTGGACTGGACAGACAACAGGCCATGTGCATGTAGACTGACCTTGCTGGGCCCCGTCTGTCCTGGGGTTTCCTCCATCACGATGGCTCTGGAGTCCTGTGGATGTCCCGTCTGGGATGGAGGCCGGGTCCCTGTGGCTCTGTCATGAGCACTGTCACTGTGCACGTGCATCGTGGGCAGGAGGGGCTGGGGCCAGGTGATCTCACAGCAATCTGACTGAGCTCCCTGCATCCCGGACGGCCCAAACCTGCTCAAACATGTCCTTCTTTATTTCTCCATTACATCCTGATCAGAAAAGAGCAAGCTTCATTTCCTGAAAAAGAACATGTGTGTGAACTCTACAGGCTTTAGGAAGAAGACTTCTAAGTTCTGAGGCTTCCCCTGGAAAGTTTTTGTGGATGATGAGACAAATCATTCATCTCACCAGGAGACATCCATTACTCTGTCCATGTGGAGATTGTGGTGTCTTGGGTCCTCATTTGGATGTGAAAACTCCTCATCAGGAAGAGCTGGTATCTCATAGCACAACACTAATCATTGTAAAAAGATGAAGAAAGGAAAGATTTCACCAAAACAAAATCATCAATACTTTAGAGCATGTGTCTACTTAGACAATTAGTCATTTAACAATGTATATCTGTATTGAATAATAACCAGTACCTGTTAACGTATGTCCTTTATAATAATAACTAAATTAATTAATTGGTAAACAAATGCATTGGCCCTGCCTCTGCTCTTCCTGCCCCAGCTCTCCTCTGTGTCTGCCCTACTTCTGCTCATCCCCTGACAGCCTCCCAGGGACTTCTCCATGTCTGTGTCTGTAGTCATCCTTGACTGTCTGCATCAGATGTTCTGCTTTCCACTGTGAGGTTACTTAAACATAGGGAGACTTCACTTCAACAAAGCACAGAGAATAACACATTGGGAAAACTGACTTTGCCATGATCTCCAAGATCAGATCTGAGGAAGGCTAGAAATGAAAAAAAAAATCCACCCAAGCCTAACGGAAAATGCTGCCAACAAATCTCTCAGAAACATTGAGACATAATGAAACATATATACAGATATACAGAATTCAAGACTTTAGGAAACACATTTACTATCATGTCAAATGTAAACTGTACATCAATGTATTACTAGACTTTAGGCAACCAGCAGCAGCTTAGGCTAGCTACCATCATCTACATGAACATGCCAAGCTCTGTGATGCTATGATATTACAACAATCACAAGGTCACTAAAAATAGGAATGTTTTATCTGCACCATAATTCTGTGGGACAACTTTATATATCCTGATCATCACTGCCTAAACACTGTTGTGAGCTGAGCCGCTCATAGCTACGTGTTCAGAATGGGAAGTTGGCAAGATGCATGGCAAAGGCCATTCTGATGTTTCTCAGATAGAACTTAGGGACAGGGCAGTGGAGCATGGAGCACAGGACATCCTAGGGAGAACGTGGCAGAGGAGGGCTGAGATTAAAGTAAATGTCCAACAAGAGAAGAACAGATAAAGGAAATGGGAAAGGTGTGGACAATGGAATAGAACTAACCCACAGACCAGGAGAGAGACTGTCA
>NW_012267533.1:88523-89734 GCF_000151885.1 Dipodomys ordii
GATAGATCTAAAGAGAGTTAGATTAAAGGAAATAAACCAACCATAGAAACACCAGTATCATGTTATGTCTTATTTCCAATAACTAATATATGTCTAAGACAAACAGAATCTATCAGACAAGTTGATGTTAGGCGAAGTAAACCCCAAGATAAAGATTCAAATGATTTTTCTTTCTTTTGTTTCTAACATATTTATAAGATGATTTTTTGTTGCTTTGTATGGCCCTCCCCCACAGTATAACCCCTGCTTTCACTGTAATTGATGTTGGTATAATTTGTGGAGGGGAAGGGAAAAAATTGTTTAAATAGGGATCCAGGTGGACATGTTGCAACAATGAGATGTACAAGTCGTTATGTCAAAAAACAAACTTTTCAACTTTTGCCTGGGTGTGGGGTGCTGTGGGGGAGGAGCAAGGGGAGGGGATGTGGGAGGGGGAGAATGGAAGGGATAGGAAGTGCAAACAAAGGAGGTGTTAACAATGCTTGATAAGAAAGGTACTCATGATCTTGATCATGTAATTGTAAACATTCTCTATGGTATTTCAACAATAAAAAAATTGCAAGCAAATAAGGAATACTATGGTTTTTAAAACAATTTGAAGAACAAACAAATACTTTATCCATAGTTACCAAATCAGTGTTTACCTATTAGCACTGTATGTTACATGTAGTGACCCATTGTGGTTATCACAATATATAATACATGGCATACTGTCAGAAATGCAGAGTGCATAGGAACCACAAAAACAAACAAGAAAGCCAGACTGTGAAACTGATACACCAGAGCCCACTGTCAAGCATCTGAGTGAAGCCTGACCACCTTGGTTTGTGGTCAGAATGAAGTAAAGTGTGGCAAAGCCACAACTGGTCTTGGCTCAGGAAGGAGGCTCTGCAGAGCCCACAGATGAGCACCATTCTCCGGGAACACACCAGGAACTGTGGGCCCTCCTTGGCTGTGCAGGCCCAGACCAGGCATGGAGCTCATATCACGTGAGACGCTGCCAGGGTGGAAACGCACTCACCATTGTTTTACACTCTTGCATGTGCACAAGGAAGTCACAGGTGTGTTGCACTTTGTGGTATGTGTGTGATCAGAAATGCTGACAGAACGATCACCAGGCACAATGGCAGAGTGAGAGGACATGTGTGTCCCTCTGCATCCCAGACAGCTCTCTATGTTCTCACACTCTGCCTCAGGCTCCCAAGGAGCTG
>NW_012267533.1:92572-92956 GCF_000151885.1 Dipodomys ordii
ATATATACAAATCTAATTTGCTTTCATGTAGTTTCTGTCTATATGTACATGTTCATATGCAAATTTGCAATGCACATCTATGAACACAACACAGAGATTTATCGACCCTCTTTTCACTGAAATATGAGGGGAGGAGTTTTCATATATCCTGCACTGTCCATCATCTGGGAATACATCTAGAACCTGAAAGTCTGTTTCCTCTTATTTGTGTCCTGTGAACTGATAAACCAGACAAGGGACTACAGGCTCATCAAACACCTACTCCACAGGGAATATTCACCCAGGACCTCTTCCCCTCCTCTTGCATGTTCACTTCACACGGGACGTCTTCTCTTCCCTTACACATTCACTTCACATGGGACGTCTTACCTTCCTCTTACACAT
>NW_012267533.1:94421-96313 GCF_000151885.1 Dipodomys ordii
CATGTATGTACCTGTGAGGTGTGTGTACAGGTATGTGTAGGTGTGTATTTGTTTGTGTGATAAAGAAAGACACTGTTTGCATTCACATATTACATATCTAGATGAAAAATCAGGTCTTTCAGCATGAATGCCTCTTGGTAATTGCAAGGACCAGGGAGGTGAGGCTGCGGTCACAGGGCTGAGGTGACTAGAGACCCATGGTCACCTCCTCTCAGGGGACAGGTGACAGGGAAGCTGCCCCTCGTATGAAGCCACAAGCAGGATGCCCCCACATGCAAATTCCCACATACTCACCAGGAGAAGTCGCACCCTCGCTTAAATTCAGCCTCTTCTGCACTCTGGAAATGCTGTCTGCGTGTGACAGACGTGACCTTGTGAACGTGAAGCAGGTGTGGTCTTTGTGCTCCTGCTGGCAGCTCACAGTGCTGGTGACTTGGGACTGGGCAGGAGCATGGGATGCGGCCTCTGGGCCGAGACACAGCTGCTCCTCTGTCCACAGCTGTGCTGTCCCAGGTGCAGCTGCAGGAGTCAGGCGCTGGCCTGCTGAGGCCCGTGCAGACCATGTTCCTCTCCTGTGCGGTCTCTGGTGACTCCAGCATGGTGACTATGGAGCTGGACCCGACAGGCCTCAGGGAAATGCTGGAGGGGACTGGACACATCTATAAATGTGGGAGCAGCGCGTACAGCCCATGCCTCCAGAGCAGAGTCACCATGACAGTGCCCACCTCCAAGGACCAGTGTTCCCTGCAGCTGAGCTCTGTGACAACGGAGGACACGGCCTTGCACTACTGTGTAGAACACACTGAGGAGACAGGGTGTGAGCCCTGACACAAGCCTGCCACAGGGATGCACTGGACCCTCAGGGATGCCCAGCACACCCCAGCCCAGAGTCCATCCAGAACACAGCCTGCAGCCCAGGGCTGGTGTCACCATCTGGCTGCGTCTGTCCAGCTGACTGCCAGGGATCTCCTCTGGATCTGGGAGGCTGCCACTCCGTGGTGTCTCTGAGTTCACAAGGTGATCATGTTGTTATGATCTTTGAACGATAAAGTATATTCCCACATCAGTGAGACCAGTGCATCGCCCTGGAAATGGCAACGACCCAGCCGTGGTCCCCAGGACTGAGGAAGGCCAGGGGACCTGACGATCACTTTCCCATCAGACCTGGGGAGACACACTGGGATCCCCTGCTGAAGAGGCCCTGAAATTCTGTTGAAAACGTGAGGGACATGACTACGCACAGGGTACTCCCTGCAATCCAGGCTGTGTGGGAAGTGGGGATGGGAGGATTGTAGTTTGAATCCAGCCAGTGAAAATACTAGCCAGGCTGAATATCAGTCAAGAAGCAAGGCGTGACATCTCAAGCCCGCTGGGCCCCCAGCTACTTCAGAGCTATGGACACAGCGTTATGAGCTCTGAGCCCAGCCTCAGTCAACACCAAGGCTCTGCCCGAATAACAGCTGACAGCAAAATGAGAGGCATGGCCAGTCACGGCACGATGGCCCAATGAGCACAGGCCTGAGTTCTAACCCAGTACTTCCAAATCCTGTGAGGAGAAGCCAGACCACCACCCCTGGAGCTAGCAAACCTTCCCTTTCTCCCATTCCCGCCTGTGCACATCCAGCTCATGACTGGACAATGGGGTAGTGTCAGTGGACTCATTTTCCTGCTCAAAGACTCTGTTCCATGTGTCTTCTTTTCTCTGTTCAACCAGAAATGGCCGTTGTAAGTGTGTGGACTGAACCCCAGGTCAGGTGGGGACCTGGGGTCAGGTGTTGCTCAGGCCGGGGCTTCTGCAGACCTAGGAAATGTGCCGGTGCCATGTCTCAGCCTGCGTGCATCAGCCCTCTCCTGCTGCCTCTCAGCAGGCCTCCTGTGGGAATGGAGGTGGA
>NW_012267533.1:98594-99866 GCF_000151885.1 Dipodomys ordii
TGATCCCCTTAGCATATTTGCAGTAGGAAGCACACAGCCTTCCTTAACCCACAACCACTGCTGGTGGGAGGAGGGGTAGAGCGGAAGCCAAGGACTTGCTTCCAGAAGAATGCCCCATTTCCTGACTCTGCTGCTGGTGAAGCAGATTTCCCTGTGCTGTGGTGCTTATGAAATGTTATAAACAAGTACTCTATGTGGTAAAGCTGAACAAGTTTGCAGCAAATAAAATAAGTGCATTTCCATAGTTTAAAAGTGACAAAATGGTCAGATGGGTTGGTGGCCCCTCCTCGGTAGGGGAGACTGGAAGGAATGACTGGAGCCAGTCCCAGAGACACAGTGTCAGCCCAGAGATAAACACGGTCATGCACAGCAATCCGTTCAGCTGCACAGAAAGCACAGATAGGAGAACACCGCCCATACCACCAGGAAAAATGCATAGCCATATCCCCAAATCACTAAAGAAAAATACAGCAAAAATGGCTGGACACACAGCTCAAGGGGCAGTGCACCTCTCTAGCAATCAACAGACTCTTCTATTACAAATTCATACCACCAAACAATGTGACACATGCACACATCATGACACCTAATGTGAGCGATGACTGACTGTGCTGTGTAAAATGCAGTAAGAGGAGGTCTCCTAAAGTATTCGCTCTGCTGTGGGATGAGGTCCTTGTTCTCTTCCATGTAATCATTGTCACTGCTGACTTCCTGATTCTCCTGTCTTCTCTGCACTGCCTTTGCTCAGATTCCACCCCAGAGCTGGCTATATACCAAGAGGACATGCAAATGGGGCCTCCCTCTGCTCATGAAAAGCTGCACCTCTGCAGGTCAGGCGTGACGTCCAGGGGTCCATCCTGAGATCAGCAGACCTCCACCATGGAGGGGGCTCTGACCTGGGTTTTCCTTGTGGCCATTTTACAAGGTAATTTGCAGAGAAGAAGGGACACTGAGTGTGTGAGTGGAGCTGAATGGGAGGAACGGTGGATGTGTGTGACCATTGCTTACCTGGATTCTCTGTGTTTGCAGGTGTGCAGTGTGAGGTGCAGCTGGTGGAGTCTGGGGGAGGCTTGGTGCAGCCTGGGGGGTCTCTGAGACTCTCCTGTGCAGCCTCCGGATTCGACTTCAGTAGTTACTACATGAGCTGGCTCCGCCAGGCTCCAGGGCAGACGCCTGAGTGGCTCTCATACATCAGTAGTGATAGTAGTTACATAAGGTATGCAGAATCCGTGAAGGGCCACTTCACCACCTCCAGAGACAACAGCAAGAACA
>NW_012267533.1:99916-103319 GCF_000151885.1 Dipodomys ordii
CCAGACCTGTGTCCATTACTGTCCTGTCCCCAGGCACTGCATATTGCAACATGTGTGGACATAAATGACCACTCTGGACTGAACATTCCAGAACCCAGACAAAAACGCCATTAAGAATTGATAAATGCTTGAGGATATAACTGTTTAACAGGATCTAAACAGTATACAAGAGATACATGCAGTAAACCTGACAGGCTGCCCACTCTGTTTAGTGCCAGTTCAAATAACATATCAGGAAGAGCATCGGAAAAGTTAAGGCTCACCTTGTGGAGGGGCTGGTGTCTAGGCCCAGCTCAGGAGAGGGCTCAGCTCACATGCTCCAGATGACCAAGCCCCCGAGAGCATCGTGTTCTGGGAAGGAGGGAAGGATGGCGATGGTGCCGCTGCTCCTGCTGAGATGGTGACGTTTGGTGTCCTTCTCACCACTTTGCTAAAAATTCTCAAGGTCAGAAAGTTTTGTAATTATTTCTATTTCCTGATGTAACATTGACAATTAAAACAATGCATATTCACACTTAGAGTGCAACGTGACAATGCACACAAATGCTGTGGAACCATTGTCAACACAGAGCTAAGGATGGTACACCACGCACAGGTTCCATTCTTTGACAGTGAGGAAGCTTGACACGTTTTCACAAATACAGACCACACAGGTGTCAAAAGCCCTCCTTTGACTTTCTGAGCCTGCATTACCACACTTCACGTGAACTCCCCAGAGTCATCTATGTTGTCACAAATACCAGGACTTCCTCCTTCCATGGATGAACAATCTCCTGTTTTGCAAAGATACCACATTTCCTTTCTCCATTCCTTCTCTCATGGACACCTAGGTTAATCTCCTGGCTTGCTGATGTAAACAATGTGACACCAACCGAAGATAAGAAACAAATATGCCACTGGAAATTACTGGAGTTTGGAATCGATGGCATTACTAGTGTTTGTGTGCTCATGGTATAACTTCCAGTCACGTTCTTATTTACATTCTCACTGTCAGCCTGCCTGCTTTACATGACCCATCTTGGCCCCCAACACTCGGTATCTCTCATGTGTTTATAGCATTTTTACTGTGCACTTTTGTACAAACAGGGACCTTGCACTCACCCTCTGCTTTCTCACTCAAGGTTGGTTATCTACCATTTGAGTCAGGCCTCAATTTTCTTTTCCCTTTTGCATCCATGACTAGGACTCAAAGTCAGAACCTGATGCTTTCTCTCATTGACTAACTGCCTAAAACCTGAGCCATGCCCCCAACACCAGGGTTGATGATTTTTTTTCGTTTCCTTCATTTCAGGGTTTTTGCTAGTTAACGGATTCCTCAGCCCATGTGTCCCACGGCAGAGCTGGCAGTCCCTCTGTGAGCACACCTGATGTTACCTGCTGACAGCTCAGCTCTCTTCCCCAGCAGAGAGCTGCACACAGGTCAGAGCTCAGTGCCACAGTGTCTCCCCCCTGACTGCTTCTCTGCCATGTCCTGGGTCCCCAGGAACTCCCTGTCGCTGCTCCTTTCCTCTCTTCCTCAGAATCTGCTCAGCTTTGTGTCAGTGGATTCTTGTTCATGGACAAAAGTGTTGTTCACATTCAGCTCACCATCTTGGCCAGCACTAGGAATCACTGTAACCAATGAATCGAAAGACTGATGCAAGGAAACTATCAAAAGGTTAATAAAACAATTTGAAGAAGACACTAGTCACTTGTTGATAGTTACCAAATACTCATTTACCTATGTTTTGTTATGAGTGTGACTCACTGAGGTTATTACAAGTTCACAATAGACATGATTTCGTCACAAATACACAATACATATGAAAGAGAAAAATAGATTATAACAAATGATACACCAGAGCCCACTATCAAGCCTCTGCCTGAACTCTGGCCATCCTGGTTGGTGGTCAGAATGAAGTAAAATGCGGCAAGGCCACACCTGATCTCGGCTCAGGAAGGAGGCTCTGTGAGCTCACAGATGAGCTCCATTCTCCTGGAACACACCAGAGACTGTGGGCCCTCCTTGGCTGTGCAGGCCCAGACCAGGCATGGAGCTCATACCACGGGAGACGCTGCCAGTGTGAAAACAATTCACCATTGTTATACACTCTTGCGTGTGCACAAGGAGGTCACAGGCGTGCTGTACTTTGTGTTTTGTTTGTGATCAGAAATGCTGACAGAACGATCACCAGGCACAATGGCAGAGTGAGAGGACATGTGTGTCCCTCTGCACCCCAGACAGCTCTCAATGTTCTCACACTCTGCCTCAAGCTTCCAAGGACCTGCAGATACAGTGTGAACTACAGCACGTAGTCAGTGCGTCATGGTGTCTCCAAGGTGACCATTGTTACCAAACTCCTCCAGCACAGTCACCTCTGCTCTGGGAGCCCAATCTCTAGACTTCCCGCCAGAGCTGCTTTATAGCAGAGGACATTCAAATAGGACGTCCCTCTGCCCATGAAAACCAGCCCATCCCTGACCTGAGCTCTTTGAGCTGATTCCACCAGTGACTGAGCACAGACCATCACCATGGAGCCGGGACTGCGCTGGGTTTCTCCTTTGTTGCTCGGTTGAAAGGTGATTTATGGGGAGCAGGGGATACTGAGTGTGCAAATGGACATGAATGGGAGGAACAGTGGATGTGTGTGACCATTGCTGACCAGGATTCTCTGTGTTTACAGGTGTGCAGTGGAGGTGCAGCTGGTAGAGTCTGGGGGAGGCTTGGTGCAGCCTGGGGGGTCCCTGAGACTCTCCTCTGCAGTCTCTGGATTCACCTTCAGTAATTCCTGGATGAGCTGGAGCCGCCAGGCTCCTGGGAAGGTACTGGACTGGGTAGAAGAAATTAATACAGATGGTGGTAGCACATGGTACGCAGACTCTGTGTAGGGCCCGTTCACCATCTCCAAAGACAACAGTAAAAGCACACTGTACCTGCAAATGAGCAGCCTGAGAACCGAGGATACGGCCCTGTATTACTGTGCAAGACACAGTGAGAGGAGCCAGTGGGCACCAGACACACAGGTGCAGCAGCCTAGGCCAGCAGGCGCTTAGCCCCGTCAGCTGCAGGTGTGATGAGCAGGTGGCCCTGGGGTCTGTAGATGACGAGGTTGGATGGGATTCTCCGCCACAGTTCTGGATCTGGTCACTGCTTGATTCTAGAAGGACTCATGTGTTCTTAATTGTCTCTGTGTTGTCCACACCTGTCCTTCACACTAAATCCCCTGCAGACATGGCCTGTATTCAGTTTCTAGACCCAGGCCCAGTACCAGGACCTGGAGGTCAATGAGGCTGTGGCCCTGGCTCCTGCATGCCTGGGAAGAACTCACTGGTGTCCCCAGGCTGCGTGCCCTGGACTGTCCTGTCCTCCTCTCTATGGACTCTGGCGGGAAGCTCAGGGGATACCTGTAGCTAAGGGGACATG
>NW_012267533.1:104553-104895 GCF_000151885.1 Dipodomys ordii
CCTGACTCTGCTGCTGGTGAAGCAGATTTCCCTGTGCTGTGGTGCTTATGAAATGTTATAAACAAGTCCTCTGTGTGGTAAAGCTGAACAAGTTTCCAGCAAATAAAATAAGTGCATTTCCATAGTTTAAAAGTGAAAAAATGGTCAGATGGGTTGGTTGCCCCTCCTCGGTAAGGGAGACTGGAAGAAATGACTGGAGCCAGTCCCAGAGACACAGTGTCAGCCCAGAGATAAACATGGTCATGCGCAGCAATCCGTTCAGCTGCACAGAAAGCACAGATAGGAGAACACCGCCCATACCACCAGGAAAAATGCATGGCCATATCCCCAAATCACTAAAGA
>NW_012267533.1:109027-110158 GCF_000151885.1 Dipodomys ordii
TGGTTCTGTTGTGGTTGATGATGCATCCTTGAGAGACCAGACACAGCACCATGCATGGTCGTTGGACACTGCTGAGATCACTGAGGTCAAATCTGAGGAAGGTCAAGATCCCTGCTCAGTCCTTTCCTCTCAGACTCGGGAGAGATGCAGTGGACTCCCTGCCTAGGTCAGTCTTTATCCTCAGGTCGGAGTGCACGGGATGTTGTGCAGAGCCAGGGCCTCCATGTCACTGATGGATTTCAAGGCCCACCGTTCTGCTCACACAGCTCAAGCGTCCAGCCCGGCTTTGATCCCGTTGTCCCCTTTCCTCTTGCTGGTGACATGTGAGGGGCCATCGGTCAGTACCGGGGGCTTCTCTGTGACCCACAGAGCCCAGTCCTGGGCACTGCTGAGCTGTGGTTACCTGCAGAGGCCCAGTGACCCCCACCAGCTCCTCTGCCTCCGTCCCTTTCTACACACGCTGTAGATGACGAGGTTGGATGGGATTCTCAGCCACAGTTCTGGATCTGGGCACTGCTTGATCCTAGAAGGACTCATGTGTTCTTAATTGTCTGTGTTGTCCACAACTGTCCTTCACACTAAATCCCCTGCACACATGGCCTGTACTCAGTCTCTAGACCCCAGGCCCAGTACCGGGGCCTGGAGGTCAATGAGGCTGTGGAACTGGCTCCTGCATGCCTGGGAAGAACTCACTGGTGTCCCCAGGCTGCATGC
The DNA here is from genome assembly GCF_000151885.1 of Dipodomys ordii. Classification (NCBI taxonomy): domain Eukaryota; kingdom Metazoa; phylum Chordata; class Mammalia; order Rodentia; family Heteromyidae; genus Dipodomys; species Dipodomys ordii. The sequence continues at coordinate 109,742 of NW_012267533.1, forward strand.
CCTGGACTGTCCCGTCCTCCTCTCTATGGACTCTGGCGGGAAGCTCAGGGGATATCTGTAGCTAAGGGCACATGGATGAGTGTAAAAACAGTCGTCACTTGGGATTTCACCTGCATCACCTCACTGTCCTGAGCCTGTGCACATGGGACTGAGGACCGGCTGGGGCCAGGTCCTCCTGGAGCACGTGGGCTGTGGAGGTGCAGGGTGGGTGGGAGCTCCTGCGATTGGCCATCAGGAAGAGATCTAGAACCTCCCACAGAGCCTGATGCAGATGCTGCCTCTGTGGTGGAATGTCGTCCTCTCTGGGCTGTTCCCCCTCAGATCCACCCAGGTTGCCAGAGAGGAATTAGTGAGGAATTTCATTCCATCCACACAACACCTCCACTGCAACCTTCAACAGGCTTGGCTTTTAATGTG
>NW_012267534.1:0-279 GCF_000151885.1 Dipodomys ordii
GAACACTCAGAATGAGGTTCTGAGTTATTGCAACATAGGAGCGTTTCACTGCTTTCAAGGTTTTTAGGAAGAATTCAGGAATCTTGCTGCCGGCAGGCCTCCTTCTGTTTTGGGTGAATATCTCCTTGTAAATCCCGCGTGGTTTCTGGTACACCCATAAAGTTTGGCCAGGGTACGGAGTTTGCATTGCCGTCCAATTGGGCATGCATAGCTCTACCGTGGGTGCAAACATTCAGGCTTGGCAGCCAGATAGGCTGGTCCCCGTAGGACACTGCCAGC
>NW_012267534.1:329-1294 GCF_000151885.1 Dipodomys ordii
TGGGTATATCTGCTTCCCATTCTTCTCACCAGAGGGCTACTGATTCCAACTTTGACGGCTACACTCTACTCAACCAGAGCAGTAAGGTGAACCTCTACTTATGGCACTCTGTGAAAGTTAGGGGAACTAGAGCTCAGTTGTTTGGAACTCGACCACACTGCCTACATTTGGCTCTAATTAGTCCACTGCTTCCATCTTGCTCTAATTAGTCCACTGCTGTGTTCAGATGAATGACCTCTGCCGGGAACAATCAGAATGAAGTTCTGAGTTATTGCAACATAGGAGCGTTTCACTGCTTTCAAGGATTTTTAGGAAGAATTCTGGAATCTTGCTGTCGGCAAGCCTCCGGCTGTTCCAGGTGAATATCTTCTTGTAAATCCCGCTTGGTTTCAGGTACACCAGTGAAGTTAGTTCAGAGAATACAGTTTGCATTCCTGCACAATTGCGCCTGCATAGCTCTGCATCGGTTGCAAACATTCAGGCGTGGCAGCCAGATAGGCTGGTCCCCGTTGGACACTGCAAGCGGACTGGGTATATCTGCTTCCGTATCTTTTCACCTGAGGGCTACTGATTCCAGCTTTGATGGCTACACTCTATTCAACTGGAGCAGAAGGTTAAACCTCTACTTATGGCACTCTATGAAAGTTTGGAGAACTAGAGCTCAGTTGTTTGTCATGTGACCACACTGCCTACAACTGGCTCTAATTAATCCACTGCTTACATCTGACTCTAAGTAGTCCACGGTTGTGTTCAGCTGAATGACTTCTGCGGGGAACACTCAGAATGAGGTTCTGAGTCATTTCAACGTAGGAGCGTTTCAATGCTTTCACGGCTTCTTAGGAAGAATTCCGGAATCTTGCTGCCGGCAGGCCTCAGGCTGTTCAGGGTGAACATCTCCTTGTAAATCCCGCGTGGTTACTTGTACACCCGTAAAGTTTGGCCAGGGTACGCAGTTTGCATTGCTG
>NW_012267534.1:4247-4786 GCF_000151885.1 Dipodomys ordii
TGGCAGCCAGATAGGCTGGTCCATGTAGGACATTGCCAGCGGACTGGGTATACCTGCTTCCCGTTCTTCTCACCTGAGTGCTACTTATTCCAGCTTTGATGGCTACACTCTACTCAACCGGAGCAGTAAGCGGATCCTCTACTAATGGAACTCTGTGAAAGTTTGGAGAACTAGAGCTCAGTTGTTTGGCACGCGACCACACTCCCTACATCTGGCTCTAATTAGTCCACTGCTTCCATCTGGTTCTAATTAGTCCATGGTTGTGTTCAGCCGAATGACCTCTGTCGGGAACACTCAGAATGAGGTTCTGAGTTATTGCAACATAGGAGGGTTTCACTTCTTTCAGGGCTTCTTAGGGAGATTCCCGAAGTCTTGCTGCCGGCAGGCCTCCGGCTGTTCCAGGTGAACATCTGCTTCTAAATCCCCCGTGGTTTCTTGCACACCCGTGAAGTTTGGCCAGGGTAAGCAGTTAGCATTGCTGCACAATTGCGCCTGCATAGCTTGGCCGAGGTTGCAAATATTCAGGCGTGGCAGCCAGA
>NW_012267534.1:4836-6436 GCF_000151885.1 Dipodomys ordii
ACTGACAGCGCACTGGGTATATCTGCTTCCCGTTCTTCTCACGTGAGTGCTACTGAATCCAGCTTTGATAGCTACACTCTACTCAATCGGAGCGGTAAGATGTACCTCTACTTATGGTACTCTGAGACCGTTTGGAGAACTAGAGCTCAGTTGTTTGGCATGCGTCCAAACTGCCTACACCTGGCTCTAATTAGTCTACTGCCTACATCTGGCTCTAATTAGAACACGGTTGTGTTCAGCCAAATGACCTCTGCCGGGAATACTCAGAATAAGGTTCTGAGTTATTGCAACATAGGAGCGTTTCACTGTTTTCAAGGCTTCTTAGGAAGAATTCCGAAATCTTGCTGCCGGCAGGACTCCGGCTGTTCCAGGTAAGCATCTCCTTGTAAACCCCCCTGTTTTCTTGTACACCCGTGAAGTTTGGCCAGGGGACGCAGTTTGCATTGCTGCACAATTGCGCCTGCATAGCTCTCCCGCGGTTGCAAACATTCAGGCGTGGCAGCCACATAGGCTGGTCCCCGTAGGACACTGCCAGCGGACTGGTTGTATCTGCTTCTCGTTTCTCTCACCTGAGTGCTACTGATTCCAGCATTGAAGTGTATCACTCTACTCAACGGGAGCAGTAAGTTGAACCTCTACTTATGGCACTCTGTGAAAGTTTGGAGAACTAGAGCTCAGTTGTTTGCCACGCGACCACTGTCCATCCGGGTGAACATCTCCTTGTAAATCCCCCGTGTTTCTTGTACACCCGTGAAGTTTGGCCAGGGTACGCAGTTTGCATTGCTGCACAATTGCACCTGCATAGCTCTGCCGCGGTTGCAAACATTCAGGCGTGGCAGCCAGATAGGCTTGTAGTTATTGCAACATAGGAGCGTTTCACTGCTTTCAAGGCTTCTTAGGAAGAATTCCGGAATCTTGCTGCCGGCAGGCCTCCGGCTGCTCCGGGTGAACACCTCCCTTGTAAATCCCCCGTGGTTTCTTGTACACCCGTGAAGTTTGGCCAGGGTACGCAGTTAGCATTGCTATACAATTGCGCCTGCATAGCTCTGCCGTGTTTGCGAACATTCAGGCCTGGCAGTCAGATAGGCTGGTCCCCGTAGGACACTGCCAGCGGACTGGATATATCTGCTTCCTCTTCTTCTCAGCTAAGGGCGACTGATTCCACCTTTGACGGCTACACTCAAGTCAACCGGAGCAGTAAGTTTAACCTCTACTCATGGCACTCTCTGAAAGTTTGGAGAACTAGAGCTCAGTTGTTTGGCACGGGACCACACTGCCTACACCTGGCTCTAATTAGTCCACTGTTTAAATCTGGCTCTAATTAGTCCACGGTTGTGTTCAGCCGAATGACCTCTGCCGGGAACACTCAGAATGAGGTTCTGAGTTATTGCAACATAGCAGCGTTTCACTGCTTTCAAGGCTTCTTAGGGAGAATTCTGGAATATTGCTGCCGGTAAGTCTCTGGCTGTTCTGGTTGAACAACTCCTTGTAAATCACCCCTGGTTTCTTGTACACCCGTGAAGTTTGGCCAGGGTAAGCAGTTAGCTTTGCTGCACAGTTGTGCCTGCATAGCTCTGCCGTGGTTGCAAACATTCAGGCG
>NW_012267534.1:6621-10169 GCF_000151885.1 Dipodomys ordii
GCCGAATGACCTCTGCTGGGAACACTCAGAATGAAGTTCTGAGTTATTGCAACATATGAGGGTTTCACTGCTTTCAAAGCTTCTTAGGAAGAATCCCGAAATCTTGCTGCCGGCAGGCCTCCGCTGTTTTGGTTGAACATCTGCTTCTAAATCCCCCGTGGTTTCTTGCACACCCGTGAAGTTAGGCCAGGGTACCCAGTTAGCATTGCTGCACAATTGAGCCTGCATAGCTCTGCCGAGGTTCCAAACATTCAGGCGTGGCAGCCAGATAGGCTGGTCCCCATATGACACTGCCAGCTGACTGGGTATATCTACTTCCGGTTCTTCTCTCCTGAGGGCTACTGATTCCAGCTTTGAGAACTACACTCTACTCAACCGGACCAGTATGTTGATCCTCTACTTATGGCACTCCGAGAAAGTTAGGAGAACTAGAGCTTAGTTGTTAAGCAGGTGACCACAATGCCTACACCTGGCTCTAATTAGTCCACTGCCTACATCTGGCCCTAATTAGTCCACTGTTGTGTTCAGCCAAAAGACCTCTGCCAGGAATACTCAGAATAAGGTTTTGAGTTATTGCAACATAGGAGCTTTTCACTATTTTCCAGGCTTCTTAGGAAGAATTCCGGAATCTTGCTGCCGGCAGGGCTCCGGCTGTTCCGGGTGAACATCTCCTTGTAAATCCCCCGTGGTTTCTTGTACACCCGTGAAGTTTGGCCAGGGTAAGCAGTTAGCATTGCTGCACAATTGTGCCTGCATAGATCTGCCATGGTTGCAAACATTCAGGCGTGACAGCCAGATAGGCCTGTCCCCGTAGGACTCTGCCAGCGGACTGGTTATATCTGCTTCCCGTTTTTCTCACCTGAAGGTTACAGATTCAAGCTTTGACTGCTAAACTCTACTCATTTGGAGCAGTAAGTTGAACCTCTACTTATGGCACTCTGTGAAAGTTTGGAGAACTGGAGCTCAGTTGTTTAGCATGCGACCATTGTACATCCAGCACTATGGACGGCACTCCCTACATCTGGCTCTAATTAGTCTATGTTTGTTTTCAGCCGAATGACCTCCGGCGGGAACACTCAGAATGAGGTTGTGAGTTATTTCAACATAGGAGCGTTTCACTGCTTTCAAGGCTTCTTAGGAAGAATTCCGGAATCTTACTGCGGGCAGGCCTCCGGCTGTTCCGGGTGAACATCTCCTTTTAAATCCCCCGTGGTTTCTTTTACACCCGTAAAGTTTGGCCAGGGTACACATTTTGCATTGCTGCACAATTGCGCCTGCAGAGCTCTGCCCAGGTTGAAAACATTCAGGCATGGCAGCCAGGTTGGCTGGTCCCCGTTGGACACTGCCAGCGGACTGGTTATATCTGTTTGGGTTTCATTTCACCTGAGGGCTACTGATTCCAGCGTTGAGGGCGACACTCTACTCAACCGGAGTAGTAAGTAGAACCTCTACTTAGGGCAATCTGTGAAAGTTTGGAGAACTAGAGCTCAGTTGTTTGTCACGCGACCACTATCCATCCAGCACTATGGTCGGCACTGCCTACATCTGGCTCTACTTAGTCCACGGTTGTATTCAGCAGAATGACATCTGCCGGGAACACTAGAATGGGGTTCTGAGTTATTGAAACATAGTAGTGTTTCACTGCTTTCAAGGCTTCTTATGGAAAATTCCGGAATCTTGCTGCCTGCAAGCCTCCGGCTGTTCCGGGTGATCATCTCCTTGTAAATCCCCCGTGTTTTCTTGTACACCCGTGAAGTGAGGCCAGGGTACACAGTTTGCATTGCTGCACAATTGGGCCTGCATAGCCCTGCCGCGGGTGCAAACATTCAGGCGTGGCAGCCAGATAGACTAGTCCCGTAGATCTCTGCCAGAGGACTGGGTATATCTGCTTCCTGTTCTTCTCACCTGAATGGTACTGATTCCAGCTTTGACGGCTACAATCTACTCAACCGGAGCCATAAGTTGAACCTCTACTTAAGGCACTCTGTGAAGGTTTGGAGAACTAGAGCTCAGTTGTTTGGCATGCGACCACTGTCCATCCAGCACTATGGACGGCACTGCCTATATCTGGCTATACTTAGTCCACGGTTGTGTTCAGCCGAATGACTTCTGCCGGGAACACTCAGAATGAGTTATTGAGTTATTGTGACTGAGTAGTGTTTCACTGTTTTCAAGGATTCTTAGGAAGAATTCCGGAATCTTGCCGCCTGCAGGCTCCAGTTGTTCAGGGTGAATATCTCCTTGTAAATCTCCCGTGGTTTCTTGTACACCCTTGAAGTTTGGCCAGGTTAAGCAGTTAGCATTACTGCACAATTTCGCCTGCATAGCTCTGTCACGTGTGGTTAAGTGTACACCGGTAAAGTTTGGATAGGGTAGGAAGTTTGAATTGCTGCACAATTGCACCTGCATAGCTCTTCCGCAGTTGCAATCATTCAGGCATGGCAGCCAGATAGGCTGGTCCACATAGGACATTGCCAGCGGACTGGGTATATCTGCTTCCCGTTCTTCTCACCTGAGTGCTACTTTTCCAGCTTTGATGGCTACACTCTACTCAACTGGAGAACTAAGCGGAACCTCTACTTATGGCACTCTGTGAAAGTTTGGAGAACTAGAGCTCAGTTGTTTGCCACGCGACCACTGTCCATCCAGCACTATGGACGGCACTGCCTACATCTGGCTCTACTTATTCCACGGTTGTGTTCAGCGGAATGACCTCTGCCGGGAAAACTACAATGAGGTTCTGAGTTATTACAATATAGTAGTGTTTCACTGCTTTCAAGGCTTCTTAGGAAGAATTTCGTAATATTGCAGCCTGCAGGCCTCCATTTGTTCTGGGTGAATGTCTCCTTGTAACTCCCCCACGATTTCTTGTACACCCGTGAAGTTTGGCCAGGTTAAGCAGTTAGCATTGCTGCACAATTGCGCCTGCATAGCTCTGCTGTGGTTGTAAACATTCAGGCCTGGCAGCCAGATAGGCTGGTCCACATAGGACACTGACAGTGGACTGGGTATATCTGCTTCTCGTTCCTCTCACCTGAGTGCTACTGATTCCAGCTTTGAAGGCTACACTCTACTCAACTGGAGTAGTAAGTTGAACCTCTACTTATGGCACTCTGTGAATGTTTGGAGAACTAGAGCTCAGTTTTTGTCACGTGACCACACTGCCTACATCTGGCTCTAATTAATCAACTGCTTACATCTGACTCCAATTAGTCCACGGTTGTGTTCAGCTGAATGACCTCTGCGGAAAACACTCAGAATGAGGTTCTGAGTTATTGCAACACAGGAGCATTTCACTGCTTTCAAGGCTTCTTAGGAAGAATTCCGGAATCTTGCTGCCTGCATTCCTCAGGCTGTTCCGGGTGATCATCTCCTTGTAAATCCCCCGTGGTTTCCTGTACACCCCTAAAGTTTGGCTAGGGTACGCAGTTTGCATTGCTGCACAATTGCGCCTGCATAGCTCTGCCGAGGTTGCAAACATTCAGGGGTGGCAGCCAGATAGGCTGGTCCCCGTTGGACACTGCAAGCGGACTGGGTATATCTGCTTC
>NW_012267534.1:10219-10519 GCF_000151885.1 Dipodomys ordii
TACTGATTCCAGCTTTGACAGCTACACTCTACTCAACTGTAGCAGTAAGCGGAACCTCTACTTATGGCACTCTGTGAATGTTTGGAGAACTATACCTCAGTTGTTTGTCACGCGACCACACTGCCTACATCTGGCTCTAATTAATCCTCTGCTTGCACCTGAATCTAATTAGTCCACCGTTGAGTTCAGCTGAATGATCTCTGCGGGAAACACTCAGAATGAGGTTCTGAGTTATTGCAACATAGGAGCGTTTCACTGCTTTCAAGGCTTCTTAGGAAGAATTCCAGAATCTTGCTGCCG
>NW_012267534.1:14950-17628 GCF_000151885.1 Dipodomys ordii
AGTGCTACTGATTCCAGCTTTGACGGCTACACTCTACTCTACCGGAGCAGTAAGGTGAACCTCTACTTATGGCACTCTGTGAATGTTTGGAGAACTAGAGCTCAGTTTTTGTCACGCGACCACACTGTCTACACCTGTCTCTAATTAGTCCACTGCTTAAATCTGGCTCTAATTAGTCCACGGTTGTTTTCAGCTGAATGAACTCTGCCGGGAACACTCAGAATGAGGTTCTGAGTTATTGCAACATAGGAACATTTCGCTGCTTTCAAGGCTTCTTAGGAAGAATTCTGGAATCTTGCTGCCAGCAGGCCTCCGCTCTTCCTGGTGAACAACTCCTTGTAAATCCCCCGTGGTTTCATGTACACCCAGGAAGTTTGGCCAGGGTACGCAGTTTGCATTGCTGCACAATTGCGCCTGGATAGCTCTGCTGTGGTTGTAAACATTCAGGCGTGGCAGCCAGAGAGGCTGGTCCCCATAGAACTCTGCCAGAGGACTGGGTATATCTGCTTCCCGTTCTTCTCACCTGAATGGTATTGATTTCAGTTTTGACGGCTACACTCTTCTCAACCGGAGCCATAAGTTGAACCTGTACTTATAGCACTCTGTGAAAGTTTGGAGAACTAGAGCTCAGTTGTTTGGCATGCGACCACTGTCTATCCAGCACTATGGTCGGCACTGCCTACATCTCGCTCTACTTAGTCCACGGTTGTGTTCAGCCGAATGACTTCTGCCGGGAAAACTCAAAATGAGTTACTGAGTTATTGCAACATAGGAGCGTTTCACTGCTTTCAAGGATTCTTAGGAAGAATTCTGGAATCTTGCTGCCGGCAGGCCTCCGGCTGTTCCAGGTGAACATCTCCTTGTAAATCCCACGTGGTTTCTTTAACACCCGTAAAGTTTGACCAGGGTACTAAGTTTACATTGCTGCATAATTGGGCCTGCATAGCTCTGCGGAGGTTGCAAACATTCAGGCGTATCAGCGAGATAGGGTAGTCCACGTAGGACATTGCCAGCGGACTGGGTATATCTGCTTCCCATTCTTCTCACCTTAGTGCTACTGATTTCAGCTTTGAAGGTTGCACTCTACTCAACAGGAGCCATGAGTTGAACCTCTACTTATGGCACTCTGTGAAAGTTTGGAGACCTAGAGCTCAGTTGTTTGGCAGGCCACCACACTGCCTACATCTGGCTCTAATTAGTCCACTGTTTAAATCTGGCTCTAATTAGTCCACGGTTGTGTTCAGCCGAATGACCACTGCCAGAACACTCAGAATGAGGTTCTGAGTTATTGCAACATAGGAGCGTTTCACTGCTTTCAAGGCTTCTTAGGGAGAATTCTGGAATATTGCTGCCGGCACGCCCCTGGCTGTTCTGGGTGAACAACTCCTTGTAAATCACCCGTGGTTTCTTATACACCCAGGAAGTTTGGCCAGGGTAAGCAGTTAGTTTTGCTGCACAATTGGGCCTGCATAGCTCTGCCGTGGTTGCAAACATTCACCTGGCAGCCAGATAAGCTGGTCCCCGTAGGACACTTCCAGCGCACTGGGTATATCTGCTTCCCGTTCTTCTCACCTGAGTGCTACTGATTCCAGCTTTGACGGCTACACTCTACTCATCTGGAGAAGTAAGCGGAACCTCTACTTATGGCACTCTGTGAAAGTTTGGAGAACTAGAGCTCAGTTGTTTGGAATGCGACCACTATCCATCCAGCACTATGGTCGGCACTGCCTACATCTGGCTCTACTTAGTCCATGGTTGTGTTCAGCAGAATGACCTCTGCCGGGAACACTAGAATGGGGTTCTGAGTTATTGCAACATAGTAGTGTTTCACTGCTTTCAAGGCTTCTTAGGAAGAATTCCGGAATCTTGCTGCCTGCAGGCCTCCGGCTGTTCCGGGTGATCATCTCCTTGTAAATCCCCCGTCTTTTCTTGTACACCCATGAAGTTTGGCCAGGGGACGCAGTTTGCATTGCTGCACAATTGCGCCTGCATAGGTCTGCCGTGCTTGCAAACATTCAGGCGTGGCAGCCATGTAGGCTGTTCCTCGTAGGACACTGCCAGCTGACTGGGTATATCTGCTTCCCGTTCTTCTCACCTGAGTGCTACTGATTCCAGCTTTGAAGTGTAGCACTCTACTCAACGGGAGCAGTAAGTTGAACCTCTACTTATGGCACTCTGTGAGAGTTTGGAGAACTAGAGCTCAGTTGTTTGGCTCGCGACCACACTGCCTACATCTGGCTCTAGTTAGTCCACTGCTTCCATCTTGCTCTACTTATTCCACGGTTGTGTTCAGTGGAATGACCTCTGCCAGGAACACTCAGAATGAGGTTTTGAGTTATTGCAACATAGGAGCGTTTCACTGCTTTCAAGCCTTCTTAGGAATAATTCCGGAATCTTGCTGCCAGAAGGACTCCGGCTGTTCCAGGTGAACATCTCCTTTTAAATCCCCCGTGTTTTCTTGTACATCCGTAAAGTTTGGCCAGGGTACTCATTTTGCATTGCTGCACAATTGCGCCTTCAGAGCTATGCCGAAGTTGCAAACATTCAGGCGTGGCAACCAGATAGGCTGGTCCCCGTTGGACACTGCCAGCCTACTGGGTATATCTGCTTCAGTTTCATTTCACCTCAGGGCTACTGATTCCAGCTTTGACGGCGACACTCTACTCCACCAGAGCAGT
>NW_012267534.1:17767-19734 GCF_000151885.1 Dipodomys ordii
TGCATAGCTCTGCTGTGGTTACAAACATTCAGGTGTGGCATCCAGATAGGCTGGTCCACATAGGACACTGCCAGCGGACTGGGTATATCTACTTCCCGTTCTTCTCAACTGAGTGCTACTGATTCCAGCTTTGACGGCTACACTCTACTCAACTGGAGCAGTAAGTTGAACCTCTACTTATGGTACTCTATGAAAGTTTGGAGAACTAGAGCTCAGTTGTATGGCATGCGACCACTGTCCATCCATCACTATGGACGGCACTGCCTACATCTGGCTCTACTTAGTCCACGGTTGTGTTCAGCTGAATGACCTCTGCCGGGAACACTCAGAATGAGGTTCTGAGTTATTGCAACATAGGAGCGTTTCACTTCTTTAAAGGCTTCTTAGGAAGAATTGCGGAATCTTGCTCCCGGCAGGCATACGACTGTTCCAGATGAACAACTCCTTGTAAATCCCCCGTGTTTTCTTGTACACCCAGCAAGATTGACCAGGGTACACAGTTTGCATTGCTGTAAAATTGGGCCTGAATAGCTCTGCTGGGTTTGGAAACATTCAGGCGTGGCATCCCGATAGGCTGGTCTCCGTAGGACACTGCCAGCTGACTGGGTATATCTGCTTTGGTTTCATTTCACCTGAGGGCTACTGATTGCAGCTTTGACGGCGACACTCTACTCAACCAGAGCAGTAAGTTGAACCTCTACTTATGGCACTCTGTGAAAGTTTGGAGAACTAGAGCTCAGTTGTTTGTCACGTGACCACTATCCATCCAGCGCTATGGAAGGCACTGCCTACATCTGGCTCTACTTAGTGCACGGTTGTGTTCAGCAGAATGTCCTCTGCCAGGACCACTCAGAATGAGGTTCTGAGTTATTGCAACATAGTAGTGTTTCACTGCTTTCAAGGCTTCTTAGGAAGAATTCCGGAATCTTGCCGCTTACAGGCTCCAGCTGTTCAGGGTGAATATCTCCTTGTAAATCCCCCGTGGTTTCTTGTACTCCCTTGAAGTTTGGCCAGGTTTAGTGGTTAGCATTGCTGCACAATTGCACCTGCATATCTCTGCCGTGATTGCAAACATTCAGGCTTGGCAGCCAGATAGGCTGGTCCACATAGGACACTGCCAGTGGACTGGGTATATCTGCTCCTCGTTCCTCTCACCTGAGTGCTACTGATTCCAGCTTTGAAGTGTAGCACTCTACTCAACCGGAGCAGTAAGTTGAACCTCTACTTATGGCACTCTGTGAAAGTTTGGAGAACTAGAGCTCAGTTGTTTGGCACACGACCACACTGCCTACATCTGGCTCTAGTTAGTCCACTGCTTCCATCTTGCTCTACTTATTCCACGGTTGTGTTCAGTGGAATGACCTCTGCCGGGCACACTCACAATGAGGTTCTAAGTTATTGCACCATAGGAGCGTTTCCCTGCTTTCAAGGCTTCTTAGGAAGAATTCTGGAATCTTGCTGCCGGCAGGCCTCCGGCTGTTCCGGGTGAACATCTCCTTGTAAATCCCCCGTGGTTTCTTGTACACCCGTGAAGTACACCCGTGAAGTTTGGCCAGGGTACGCAGTTTGCATTGCTGCACAATTGCGCCTGCATAGCTCTGCCGCGGTTGCAAACATTCAGGCGTGGCAGCCAGATAGGCTGCTGACAGTTGGACCCTGACCGTGGACTGGATATATCTGCTTCTCGTTCCTCTCACCTGAGTGCTACTGATCTTTCAAGGCTTCTTACGAAGAATTCCGAAATCTTGCTGCTGGCAGGCCTCCGGCTGTTCCGGGTGAACATCTCCTTGTAAATCCCCCGTCTTTTCTTGTACACCCATGAAGTTTGGCCAGGGGACGCAGTTTGCATTGCTGCACAATTGCGCCTGCATAGGTCTGCCGCGGTTGCAAACATTCAGGCGTGGCAGCCAGGTAGGCTGGTCCCCGTAAGACACTGCCAGCTGACTGGGTATATCTGCTTCCCGTTC
>NW_012267534.1:20814-21280 GCF_000151885.1 Dipodomys ordii
CAGGGTAAGCAGTTAGCATTGCTGCACAATTGCGCCTGCATAGCTCTGCCGTGGTTGCAAACATTCTGGCCTGGAAGCCAGATGGGCTGGAACCCGTAGGACTCTGCCAGCGGACTGGATATATCTGCTTCCTCTTCATCTCAGTTAAGGACGACTGATTCCACCTTTGACGGCTACACTCAACTCAACCGGAGCAGTAAGTTTAACCTCTACTTATGGCACTCTGTGAAAGTTTGGAGATCTAGAGCTCAGTTGTTTCGCTCTCGACCACTCTGCCTACACCTGGCTCTAATAAGTCCAATGCATACATCTGGCTCTAATTAGTCCACCGTTGTGTTCAGCTGAATGACCTCTGCCGGGAACAATCAGAATGAGGTTCTGAGTTATTGCAACATATGAGCGTTTCACTGCTTTTAAGGCTTCTTAGAAAGAATTCCGAAATCTTGCTGCCGGCAGGCCTCTGGCT
>NW_012267534.1:21330-21719 GCF_000151885.1 Dipodomys ordii
GTGAACATCTCCTTGTAAATCCCCCGTGGTTTCTTGTACGCCCGTGAAATTTGGCCAGGGTACGCAGTTTGCATTGCTGCAAAATTTCGCCTGCATAGCTCTGTCACGGTTGCAAACAATCAGGCGTGGCAGCCAGATAGGCTGGTCCCCATAGGACATTGCCAGCTGAATGGGCATATCTGCTTCTGTTCTTCTCACCTGAGTGCTACTGTTTCCAGCTTTTATGGATACACTCTACTCAACGGGAGCAGTAAGGTGAACCTCTATTTATGGCACTCTGTGAAAGTTTGGAGAACTAGAGCTCAGTTGTTTGTCACGCGACCACACTGCCTACACCTCGCTCTAATTAGTCCACTGTTTAAATCTGGCTCTAATTAGTCCACGGTTGT
>NW_012267534.1:21769-23949 GCF_000151885.1 Dipodomys ordii
GCGACCACTGTCCATCCAGCACTATGGACGGCACTGCCTGCATCTGGCTCTACTTAGTCCACGGTTGTGTTCAGCTGAATGACTTCTGCCGCGAACACTCAAAATGATGTACTGAGTTATTGCAACATAGGGGCGTTTCACTGCTTTCAACGATTCTTAGGAAGAATTCCAGAATCTTGCTGCCCGCAGGCCTCCGGCAGTTCCAGGCGAACATCTCCTTGTAAATCCCTCTTGGTTTCTTGTACACCCGTGAAGTTTGTCCAGGGTATGCAGTTTGCATTGCTGCATAATTGCACCTTCAGAGCTCTGCCGAGTTTGCAAACATTCAGGCGTGTCATCCAGATAGGCTGGTCCCTGTTGGACACTGCAAGCGGCCTGGGTATATATGTGCTTCCGTTTCTTTTCACCTGAGGGCTACTGATTCCAGCTTTGATGGCTACACTCTACTCAACTGGAGCAGGAAAAGGAACCTCTACTTATGACACTCTGTGAAAGTTTGGAGAACTAGAGCTCAGTTGTTTGGCACGTGACAACAATGCCTACATGTGGCTCTAACTAGTCCACTGCCTACATCTGGCTCTAATTAGTCCACGGTTTTGTTCAGCCGAATGACCTCTGCCAGAACACTCAGAATGAGGTTCTGAGTTATTGCACCATAGGAGCGTTTCACTGCTTTCAAGGCTTCTTAGGAAGAATTCCGGAATCTTGATGCCAGAATGCTTCCGGCTGTTCCGGGTGAACATCTCCTTTTAAATCCCCCGTGGTTTCTTGTACACCCGTAAAGTTTGGCCAGGGTACACATTTTGCATTGCTGCACAATTGGGCCTGCAGAGCTCTGCCGAGGTTGCAAACATTCAGGCGTGGCAGCCAGATAGGCTGGTCCCTGTAGGACAATGCCAGCATACTGGGTATATCTGATTTCCGTTCCTCTCACCTTAGTGCTACTGATTCCTGCTTTGATGGCTACACTCTACTCAACCGGAGCAGTAAGCGGAACCTCTACTTATGGCACTCTATGAAAGTTTGGAGAACAAGAGCTCAGTTGTTTGGCATGTGACCACTGTCCATCCAGCACTATGGACGGCACTGCCTACATCTGGCTCTACTTAGTCCATGGTTGTGTTCAGCGGTATGACCTCTGCCAGGAATACTAGGATGAGGTTCTGAGTTATTGCAACATAAGGGTGTTTCACTGCTTTCAAGGCTTCTTGGGAAGAATTCTGGAATCTTGCTACCGGCTGGCCTCAGGCTGTTATGGGTGAACATCTCCGTGTAAATCCCGCGTGGTTTCTATTACACCTGTGATGTTTGGCCAGGGTAAGCAGTTTGCATTGCTGCACAATTGGACCTGCATAGATCTGCCGTTGTTGCAAACATTCAGGCGTTGCAGCCAGATAGGCTGGTCCCCGTAGGACATTGCCATCGCACTGGGTATATCTGCTTCCCGTTCATCTCATCAGATTGCTACTGAATCCATCTTTGATGGCTACACTCTAATCAACCGGAACAGTAAGTTGAACCTCTACTTATGGCACTCTGTGAAAGTTTGGAGAACTAGAGCTCAGTTGTTTGTCACAAGACCACACTGCCTCCACCTGGCTCTAATTATTCCACTGTTTAAATCTGGCTCTAATTAGTCCACGGTTGTGTTCAGCCGAATGACCTCTTCCGGAACACTCAGAATGTGATTCTGAGTTATTGCAACATAGGAGCGTTTCACTGCTTTCAAGGCTTCTTAGGAGGAATTCCCGAATCTTCTAATTAACTCACTGCCTACATCTGGCTCTAATTAGTCCACGGTTTTGTTCAGCCGAATGACCTCTGCCAGGAACACTCAGAATGTGATTCTGAGTTATTGCAACATAGGAGCGTTTCACTGCTTTCAAGGCTGCTTAGAAAGAATTCCGGAATCTTGCTGCAGGCAGGCCTGGGGCTGTTCTGGGTGAACATCTCCTTGTAAATCCCGCG
Organism: Dipodomys ordii; assembly: GCF_000151885.1. NCBI lineage: Eukaryota > Metazoa > Chordata > Mammalia > Rodentia > Heteromyidae > Dipodomys > Dipodomys ordii. Next base: position 23,738 of record NW_012267534.1, read on the forward strand.
TGGTTTCTTGTACACCCGTAAAGTTTGGCCAGGGTATGCAGTTTGCATTGCTGTACAATTGGGCCTTCATAGCTATGCCCCCAGTGCAAACATTGAGGCATGGCAGCCTGATAGCTTGGTCCCCGTAGGACACTTCCAGCTGACTGGGTATATCTGCTTCCCGTACTTCTCACCAGAGGGCTACTGATTCCAGCTTTGACGGCTACACTCTA